>NW_010251962.1:912-2683 GCF_000690775.1 Eurypyga helias | reverse complement strand
AAGAGTGGAATTATCAGGGATGCACTGCCTGTGTGTGGGCTCATGAAGTCTTGGCAAGCCGGCGTTGCTGCCAAAGCTGAACCCGTGCCCTCCTGCCCCATCCAGGTTTTCATGGACTCTTGTGAGGAGCAATCCTGTTTCATGGGGTGCTGCAGGAACCAGCCAACCCCTTGCAGTGCTTTTGAGAAATCTCGATGGAAAGGAGCCTTAGAAGTGGAAGAAATTAGGATCTGTGATCCAAATACTTGGTATCTCCTTGGCCAATTCCGAATTCAAGCCCTGCCTGCAGTTGCTGTGTGTCCTGACGTGTGGCACAGCAGACATTTTGGAATTGGGTTTGTGGAAGAATTTGGAGGTGCAGTAATCCTGCAGCTTCGGGGCTGCTCTCTCTCAGGGTTACCCTCTCCAAAATGCCACCCCCTAGGCGTGACCTTGGTTTGTGCCCCTGGGTCTCCTTGCTTTGCTGCATGCCCACGCTGTCCGTGGAGATGCTGCATGCTCTGCGCGCTGCCCTTACTGGGGGTCTCCTATTTGGTGTGTTAATTACGTGACATTTCTTCTCATCCTTAATTTCTTCTGCCGGCTCTGTGGTAGGGGCTGGGTCGATGCTCCTTACCCAGGTTCATGCTGTGGGGGTACAGCATTCAGTGCTCCTTACCCTGACCACTGATGGAGGGGTCCTTTTGTTCTCTTTACGTTGTCCCGTCGTCACAGCAGGGTAACGTCATTACTGAGGGACATGTTAAATATATTGAAAGCTGGGGATGAAGGCAGAGCTGGAGGCTCCCAGGATGAAGGCAGAGCTCCAGTCTTGCCTCTTCGGCTCAGTGTGGTTTCCTACTCTGAGGATGGAGTCGCTGGAGTTCAAGGAGGTGGCTCTGTTGCTGCCAAACATCTGTCTTCTTTGCTGCACTGTCTTCTTTGCTTTAAATAACAACATATGTTGTCCTTCTGGGTGCTGTTCGTGGCCTGTCTTGGGTTTCTGCCTCATTGCGGACCTTTCTTTGGGTGCAGTGATGGGTCTATATGGTCGCAGCCTGGACTGTGCTGTTACATTGGCAGACCCTGCTGCCCAAGCTGGTGGGTGCCTGGCGATCGCCAACGGGGCTCAGACACTGCGACCTGAAGGGTGCCTGGGGCAGAGGGGAGGTGGGATACTCTCCAGCGTGAGGGCAGGGAAATGCGTGGCTTCCCCAGCTGCGCTGCCTGTGAAAGGCAATGGCTGGGGCTGTGACCCAGGAGCAATCCTGTTTTCCTACTTGGGAGGTGCTGCGGTACTTCCGGGAAAGGGCACAAATGTATGGCTGGGATGGCGCAGATGCAGGGCAGCTCCTCTGCTGTTAGCTCCCACTTAAAAAGACACCTTATCAGTCCTTTCCTAGTGTAAATCCAGGAACAGCTTCATACCAGCCACTGTGATGAGAGTTAACTCTTTCCTGACTAAGCCAGCACAGACTGGCAATATCTGTGCGGTATTTTACTTTTCAACTAGGCTATAAACCCCACTTTCTCTTGGGCTGGGTATGAGGCATGGCTTGGGCATGCATCTGATGGAGGGTTGTGTCATCCATTGTGTCATCCTGCAGAGCAGGGCTTGTCTGCTTCCAGGGCCTTCCCTGGGTTTTTGTCATCCTTGGGCTTTTTTTTGTTTCAACAACCTTGTTACATCTTTTGTTGTTGTTGATGGGTTTGCCTTGGTAAGGGTGTTGCTGCTCCTGCAAAGCTGTTGTAGAAGGAATCCAGAGAGAAGATGTGGGAGTCTCTGTGCATG
>NW_010251962.1:0-902 GCF_000690775.1 Eurypyga helias | reverse complement strand
CATTCCTGCAGATCTTGTCCCCAGTTCATTTCCATAATTACTTCTTCAGCAGTCCTCTCCATGAGCAGTTCTGCATTCACCGTGGATTACAGCAGCATGGCTCTAATTCACAGCCCCTTGCTGACTTCCTGTACTGCGTTTTCCATACTGCATCCCTCCCTGAAGTGCTGGGCTTTCTGGCAGCAGGAGCCTCAGAGGTGCCAGTTTTCATCAAAGCCATTCCTTGCACATACAATTTATAGTTTCTTTGGGATGACGAGTGTTTCTCGCCACGTGAACTTCCCGGCAGCGCCCTGAGCCAGAGAGGAAGGGGTTGGGGAGTCATGGATGCTCTGGGTGCCCTGCATGCCAGGTGTACCCCGTGAGTGGCCGGTGGGCAATGCGGCTGGTGCTGGTTGTTTGTGCAAGGAGAGATGATCCTGGGAAAAAGGCCTCCAGCTGCGCAAGGGGCCGCTTGGCCAGCCATTCCCCCCTCATCAGGACCGAGAAGGGGCTGGTGTCGGCACTGCACGCACTGTTGCCTGCCTCCTCGGGATGCCTGGGTTGGGTTTTGGTGGGATTTTTCCCTTCTCGGTGTGCTGTAGCATGGGCAGCAGGGGCTGTGTGGCCGGTGTAGGGGCAGCCTCTTGGCAGGAGCGAGGTGAGGGGATGCTCATCTTCCCCAGGCTGTCAGCAGAGGGAACTTACTGGAGGGAATCAGCATCCTGAAGCTGGGTGAAGGAGGAGGAATATGATGTCTGAGTGGAGACCGGTGACGAGCGGCGTTCCTCAGGGGTCGGTGTTGGGACCGGTACTGTTGAACATCTTCGTTAGTGACATGGATGATGGCGTTGAGTGCACCCTCAGCAAGTTTGCTGAGGACACTAAGCTGTGTGGAGCCGTCGACACGCTGGAGGGAAGGG
>NW_010251961.1:0-29155 GCF_000690775.1 Eurypyga helias | reverse complement strand
TATATTTAATATTTATATTAAAACTCCCACCAATTGTATTTTATTTTTTTCCTCAACTCACCTATAAACTAGGATTTTTTCCCCCACGTAAAAACCTAAGATTCCCTCCCTGGGATGCCTGCTCCTACTGGCCATCATTTTAATGATATATAATAGTAACCTGTCTTGAGAGAAGGGTCTCTAATGATATATAGCAGTATCATAGATTCTCACAGCACACTGATGACATGTTGCAACTATACATCATCGAAGAAGCAGTCAGCAATATGAGGAGTTCAGGGGATACACATGACTAAAGTACAACCACAAAGACAAATGAGAAAGAACCGCAAAGCCGGTTATGGTGATTCTGTCTGAGGCTGCAGGCATCCCCAGAGCCAGGGATTTAAACATGAATTCTGGTACAGGCCTAAGTGATAGATATTTCATAATAAGAACAACCCAACCACCAAAATACTTCCTTTTAAGTAGCACCAATAATTTAATTTTCTTCTGCTCTTATTATGGAAGCTTCCATTCACTAGAACACAAACATGTTTTCAGATTCAAAAACTCTGATGATAAAGTGCTCAAGTCGTGTTCAAGAAGGTAAACAGAGAGCTATTAGTTGTTGTATCTTACAGCACAAGCCAGAGAAAGCAGGGAAATTAGAATGGTGCAGATTGAAAACAATAAATAGAATTCTTTGATACTACACAAGACAAGCCATCGGCTGTTGCAGAGATCCAGGATATATTGCTTTCAGAAGGAATTAAATTAATTCTATAGAGTTTTAACTGATTGTTCTAAGTTTTACTGTTGTTAAGCATATGCAAATTTCTGCAGTATCATAGCAAAGAAAAACTGATAAATATTTCTGGAAGAAGAAAATGTGAAAGATGTACTATTCATATATATGTGTGTATTTACATATACATAAACCTGTACATGCTATATATACACACATTTAATCATGCAGAGATTCATAAAAGCAGATGACACTCTTGCCAGTAGTGACATGATGTTGCTACAAACACTAAGATTTAAAACTGATTTGTTTTTATCAATAGGATATTTTCCTATTAACATTATATGGCTTTAACCATTATGCACCTCTACATTTCAAAAAAGAGAGGCAAACACCTACATTACTTTCAAACAAAGAAATCAAAAGCTCGTCGTTTCACTGAAGTGAAAAAGCATTATTTAGACATCTCTCAGAAGATATGATTTGTTTTGCTTTTTGATTAGGAGCTATTAGGTTTTTTTACAAATTACACAACTCTCTACAGCAAAATGTATGTCATAGGTACTACATCATTTAGTGTGAGGTTCCATTTACTAAGGTCAAGTGTCATTTTTACCAGCTTAAGCCTGCCTATCTTAAACATTAATAACCTGTACTTTGCTCTTTTGAGTGACTTTCTAATGAGTCAAGAGTAAATGATTTCTAAATAATCACATATTTCTTCCAGACTGATATTCAATGTCTTGAACTAATTAAATTTTCATGTCATGTTGTCAATATTAACAATTTCTTCAGCACTACAGATTTTGGAGATTGTCCTCTACACTATTAAAACAGGCTAATCAGCATTTTTTACATATACATACACACACGCCTGGTTTCCTTGGAATTTAAAATAATTATTCCAACTTACATTCCCATTTTCTTTTCCCATGAAAAGTTATTTGAAGATGCTCATTTTTAAGCATCGTAATATCTGATGAAAGTCCCTTGACAAATATAGCCAAAATGGCATCAAGCAGTCCAAGTTTGAGCTTCTGCAAGCACAATTGCACTGGTTGCAAGTGTTTTTCAGTGAATTCATGTGATTAAAAAAAAAAATCCACATTTATACATGATAATCCAGTAAATTTCACAAGGGTTACAGTCGCAAATCTGAATCACTATTTCTTCCCCCTGCCCACCCCGCAAACAGCCAAGTGTCCTAAATGCTCATAAACAATGAGTCCTTTGCTATTTGCATAAGCTGTTTAAGCATGTAAGTTTGACATAGCTTTGCTTTCTTAATTTAACTTGCTACCATACTTCAAAAATCAAATTATGAATGCCATTAAATTATGGCTGAAACATTTTTCAAGCTTCTTTTATAGATTTATGTCTTCTTTGATGTCTTCTGTATGAATACTACTCTTTGCTTTATTATTTCTGCATCACGACAGTACAGGAAATTAATTACACAAAATCGGGCTGCAGTGTGAATTTCTGCAGTGTATCCAGTTGCTTTATCTTGTCTTCCTGCCTTCAGCTTGGCTAGCATGAATGAGATGAGGGGGATGGAATGTTTTTTTAATATTTTTTCTACAGATGAACTCATTATTAAACTTTCTTGCATTATCACATTGCTGTTATTAATGTTTTAATCTATTAGTTAATATAAACATTGAAATACAAATCTGACCTATGATATAAAAATAGTTAATAATTAGAACTATTTCTTACAAGAAATAATGAAACAGCATTTTTTCCTTTTTGGGGTCAGAAGCAGTGGAAGAAATCAACAAATCTTTAAAATAGTTCAAATTGACCCGATTCTGTGATTGTGAGAGTAAAATTTTTTGCCAAGCCATCCTTACTACTAATGATAACGATCCTTTAATGTGATTTTCTGCCCTAGTTGCATAGTGAAATTTCATGTTTATATGACTCCACTTACATACATCTGATTTCAGGGGAAAATTTTAAGGACTTAAAAGTGGTCTCTTTTTCAAAGAAAATCATCATTCAACATTCTCTCCGAAGTTAAAAACCTGCAAATAACTTAGCCAGATATTTAGATACATTTCTTCAATAAGAAGCAATAGTTTCAGCTTTATCATGTCAATACTTTCCACCAACTTCATAAGCTTGCACAAGATAAATTGCTATGATGAAAATTTGAGATATGATTTCAAATTAAAAACTAATTATCAGTAAAGATCAACATCTAGCTACTGAAATATTTCAGGTTTTGTTCTTTTCTTGAAAGCATTTGATTTTGGTACAGCAAAAGTACAGGATAGTGTCTTTTATGTAGGAGATTCTTTTTCTTCTAGTTAATTTTTCCTTTGCAACTCTTTATTGTTCTTCTATTTAAAGGGTAACCCCACTTATAAGCTGTTTTATTCTCAGTTCTGTAATTTACAGTACATAAGCTTATCTGAATACATCTGTTCTTTAAAGATAGCATTAGATTGAAAATGCACTATTTCAAAAGGTGGTATAAGTGATTTCATCTTATAACTTCAATTGTTACGGATTTGTTTCATCATTCAGATCTATCTGGTGAAGATGCTGGTATTTTAGAAATAAATTTTAAGGACTATTGCCAGGGCAGATTCCATTTAGCCTATCCATGACACACTGCATTCAGTCATGCTCTCCTATGGCATACATGACCAGAACGATTGTACACTGACAGATGTATAGCTGATTTATGCAATCTACATTGCAAATGTGGAATAATTACTGGAGGTGACTTGGAAATTAAACTTCTATTCACATTTTACCAAAAGGTACAGAATTTAAGAAACTTTCATGGTGGTGTGCAGCCAAAATGCAGCAAAATTATACCCAGGCAACCCCAGATGTCAGCATCACTAGGGGAACTTGGCATGCTGACTCTAAGAGAAACTGAGGGAGACGGAGCAGTGTGGAGCCAGGCACTGCACTGATATGGGAACTTGAAGGTATTATGGAACTGATAAGCTACATGCTTGAGGCTCTGGGCCAACAACCTGCCATCTTTTGCTAAAATGCTGCCCTTTAGGTGAACTTTGCTCATTATCATTATAATATCATTATCATACAAAAAGACACCTTAATTCCAAAAACTACCTGCCTCCAAGGTGTGAACACCCCTCACTGAGCACGTGTTCTGAATATTTCCTGGCCGATACCTTTAAAAGCAAAGTGAGAGTATTTTATACCAATCATAACCAAGATATGTATGACTAGTGTCACTCAAGCTCCACCTGAAAGGTGAAAAGTAGTATAACAATGGCTGAAGAGAAGAGGGGTGTCAGGGGAGATACCATCATAGACAAGTCAGAGAAGATACCATTGTAGACCACCCGTGACTCCTGGGATCAGTCAGCAGACTGACCCTCTCTTTGCCACCCATAGGGACACCTTGGGTGAGCTTTAAACTCTTAGTTACACTAAGTATTTTTCCTAGGAAACTTAGAAATCTCTCTATATAGAGTCTATTTATGTAGCTAGATTACTCAAGTGGTTTTATGTTGTTGTATGTTGCTATGTCACTTGCACATGCTTTTGCAGACAGTCTATCATCACCAGCAATCCAAAAGATTCTGCACCTCTGTTGCTTCAGTAAATCGCACCATTTATTCTTATTGAACGTGACCAAACTCCATACGTCTGGCCGTGCTAGTTCTTTGAAAGCTACTAAATCAATAGTGCATCACACTATTCATGCATCTGTAACCATGATTGTTCAGTACACTGAACACAACTGGACTTATATTGTGCCAACTGGGCATCACTCAGAATCTAAGCCTAGCTTCCCCCAGCCCCTCTGATATCTGAGGATCAGCTGGAACATGAGGGGTGTTATTATCTGCCATATTATTTTGCCTTTTAACACATCCACAAGTCACAGAAATATGGACGGACATGTTTAATCATTTCATTGATCTAAAGATAGAAAATGCTCTCAGAATTCAAAAGGTCTATGAAATGCACCTAAATATGGATGTTTGCAGTCGTTAAAGTTGACAACTTTGCGAAACACTGTTCATCAGACTGCTTCTTGACTATGAGAAGACATTATTCCCCAAGTGTTCATTTCATAGATGTGCATATGCTCACAAAAGGTAGTCATGATACCCCTTTGAAGCCTTCAGAAAGTATTTATGTAACAGTTACTAAGGGCTATGCCTTCCTACATGCAAGTCAGCATGTTTCTCCTCTGAGGTTATTGCAGCCAGACAGTTTAAACATGCCCTCTCTCCCAACTGCATTGGCAAATCATTAACAACAGGAGCAAGTATTCTGATCTAACAATCTGTGTTTTGTGATATTTTCTTCTTTCCTTTATATAAATAACATGAGCAAAAGGTCTTCCTTATTTCACCTGCACTAGAGGTGGTTGCAGACTATTTAATACATAATTTATTAATAAATTATCATTATATGATTATTGAGCAATAGTATTTCGCTTAAGTTGGCTGCATTCACAATCTAGATTTAGACATCATCAGTACTTGAAAGAAAACTATGTTGTGAAAAACTAGATTTGTCAAAAAATTAATGTATTTGAAGTTAGAACAAGTTCCATTAACTGACAATTTTTTGGTTTTAATTCTATGAAGTGAAATTTTTTTCCTCTGCTTTTGCTAACTTCTATAATAAAACCTGTTTGAAGATGCCTCTTTATACATCAATATTATTCCTGTTGTCTCCCTTCCACAGTGATACTTTATACCTGTATAGCCACAGTTTATAGTTTCTCAAACAGTAAATGGAAACACAAGTTTTGAGGTCCAAAAGGAAGAACTCTGAAATGACAAAAAGTTTCTAAGCATATATGGGTATACTTTTTCCAAATCTATTTACCTAGAAGCCCTACTTGAACACTGATGCACATCCTAATGTATTCTAATGAATGTAAATTGATATGTAACAAATATAAAGCAGTGTAAATTCAGAAATAGGTCTTTCAGCAAGTCAGGTTTTTCACTGATTGTTTTCTCTCCACATAAACCCTTCATACCTTATATTTGTAACTTAACACACCATAATATAGTATCAGACTTCATAAGCAGGAAACTAAACTTGTCATTGCCAGAAGACCTACAGCTTTGCTACTTTTAACAATGGCAAAAATCAAAGTCTGTCTTTGGACCATGGTGACAGAAAAGTTATGTGCATACAATCAAAATGTAATCTCTCCATCCATCTTTGACTGAACCTGCTGGGCAAACAAATACTAATTTGTGCTACCAAGCACTAAAACTAGTGCTTTTTCAACATAAGTGATTTTTTTTTAAAAGAACTATTAAAAAAAAAAAAAAAAGGCAAGCTAAATATTTTCTAAGAGAAAGAAGTATACATAAATACCAGGAAAAAGGTTCTTTCAGAAAAAAGAAAGGTAATTTCCAAAAGGTAGTTTCCAAAATGTAATACCAAAAATAAAAGAAAACCTTTTAAAACCTTAATAGAAATTTGACAGCCCTCAAAAGATGCTCAGTTATGTGTACAATACTCCATTTATACCTTGTATGCTATTACTCCTTAAGAAGTACACTTTCAAAACCAGTTCAAGCTTCATATCCCAGAGTAGGCCAACAGATAAATTCACAGGCACATCTAGTCACAGTAATTCTGCCACATGGCTTTTGAACACAAACTGGCATGCATCCAGATAGCTTGCAGCAAAGACAACTGTCTGCACCTCTGCAGACAAACCCTAAGGATTAGAGGAAGAAATATAAAAAATAAAAAACCACCCAGGCTGTTAAGGCTATCCAGCAGTCTTTGAGCTAAGACACAGTAATTTTGGCAAAAAAAAAGTCCAAAATTTCAGGCAGAATATAACACACAGAAGTATAATTTTTATTTAATTACTTAAAATACTGAAGTAAGCTTAGAGGTCCCACTGTAGATGCAGATCTAGTGATTAAAAAAAAAAATTGCAATGTGTTCCATGAGAAAATTCAACTGAAATATTACAATAACTAGTTAAACCAGATGAGACTGCAGAACTGAACTGCACAAAAGGATTTCAATGAAAAAGAATATCAGTTTGTATAAAGGAAGTGGACTTATCAGAAGAGCTTTAAAACCAACACCAGTGGAAGGAATAGAAGAAGCAGTAAGCAGAAGCAAAGCTGAATAGGAAAAAACAAGCTCTCAAAAGTAGGTACAAAAAAAAAAGCAAGCATCTGAATTAAACCTAGATGATGAAGGAATCAAAGATATAAACAGATTTATAAAATCTTTTTAAATGAGTTGCATGGATCATCTATGAATACTAATTTTAATCAGACACATTATGGTTTAAGGAAGAGAAAAGAGAAAATTCAGGAGAAAAAAAAAATATATACACCACCAAGACCATAGCGTTTTTAAGATGTGATTATTGGATGAACCCAGAATTTCAGACAACCAAGCAGGATCTAAAGCTTTCTATACTGTTTTGAAAAGAAGCACTACCACTTGTATCCCACATTAACAGAACTTGTTAACTCTTCTATTTTTCTTTATGAATCATTCTGCATTCCAAAAACTTCATAGGAACTTTAAGCTCTTTAAAAATATTGAAGAATCTTGCAGGAAAAGCCATTATAAATTAGTGAAATGATTTTTCAGATTTGTCAAGGACTTATGAATCTTCCACTTTTTCCTTCTTTTCAGGTCTCTGGCAGTTTCAGAAAGTTAGATTTCCTGAAAGGTTCAGCTCTGAAAGCAATTAGCTATTTACCACCCTTTCCACAGGATTTGGCCATTGTTGAATTGAATTTTTTCTAATTAACATATTGGTCTTTTTCTGAATAATATCTGTTTAATGACTGCTGCGAAACAGCCAAATAATTAGGAACAGTAATAAAATACCACCAACCCTAAAGATTTTTCTCTTCTATGGAGGAACTTCTATCACTACCAAGTGGTAAGCATTTTTTTTTTCCCCTGTTGCTCTGCATTAGAATTAATAACATACAAAGTGTTTCTGTCAGGCAAAGCCATGAAAGAAGAGTTGCAATTTAAGTTTTGTATATACAATACTACAGCTTAGCTAATGTAGAGTTAGCAATAGAAAATTAGTGAAGACTTGATATATTTCTGAAATTGAGTAAAAAGAAGAATTCTCTGTTATACACACTACACCACAACTACCATTATTACTGAAGAAGCAGAGCTACTGCTTATCACTTCCTACACACATTAAATTATCACTGCTATCTCTAATGAGAGACTGTTCTTTATCAGCCAAGTATTATTGTTCTATTGATGAATAATTTTTTTTACCTTATAAAACACATAAAATCCACAAAACATATCTTACTTAAAAGCCATTTCACACACACTAATTATCACATAAACAGATTTATTTTAAAAGCAATTAAAAGAAAGGACATTTGGTTAAAATAAATTCTGTTTACAGAAGTTCATTTTAAAAGGGTTTAGGCATTCAGATAGAGAATCAATATGAACTGTGCACGTTTGAAAACAAATGCTCAGTTGACTGGTTTTCTGACTGTGAATCTGATTTCAGCTGACTTATTACCTACAGTTTGATAAAACCTGCTGCATGCTGACCTTACACCAAGAAGAGCCTTCAGCGAAGGCTCTGCTTTATGGACCATTACTGCTCATGCTGCGGCACAAACTAGCCAGAATCACAAAAAAGAATCTGGTTGTCATCTTGCTTGCCTAATTTCTTCCTCCACTGGTATCAAAGCAAATGGATTGTTCTCATCTAACACCCAATTTGCAATGTTAGCTACCAACCAAATTCTGATATGGCAGAGCTGCACCCAAGAATATATTGATGAGATGAAAACTTAAAAATCACATGCAGAAGATACAGCTTTATTGTGGAGAAACAAGTTCATTTTCCTAAACAGAGAAATAGATATTTAATCCTACATTTCACCCCATTATCTATAAGAAAGCCTAAAAGGACATTTGAGCTAACTATTCACAGCACACCACTATTAAATTAAAAATACACTCTACAGTTACAGAAAAAGGGGGGTTATGGTCTACCAGGTTGCCTTTGATTTATACCACTGTGACCACATTCCAGCCCTAACAAATCACTTCCACCTACAAACAACATCAAGCATATTTTCCCACAGGGGACAACACTTAAGAGTTTAAACACTCATCTTCTAAAGTTGACAAAATTTATACCGCACACTGTTACCTACAAGAAAAAGCATTTCTTTGCTCTTTCACTACCATTTCTTAAAAAAAAAAAAAAAATTAAAATATATTAGAATACCTTTTTTTCAAGGAAGATTGCTGTTAAAATTCTTCCTCCAATTCAACCTGTATCAAGGGCAGCACTCACTACTTGCACAGGTGATACCAACCAGGAACAGAGAAACCAAAACAGATGCCTGGTGCTATGGCTATAAGAACCTCCCCTCACTAGGGCACAGCCACTCAGAGGCAACTTTGAAAACAGGGCAGATCTTAAACTGATATATGCCTGGTCATCATGGAAAATGTGCCAGGTAATTGCAAACATATCTGAAAAGGACTTGTTTGGGCACAACTACTGTCTGATATTGAAATGCTTTAAACCAACTTTCCTTGTATTTCTTTTTTTTTATGTCATAAAAAATACATCTGTCAAAATAAAGATAGCATATCCCTTACATTTCTGGTGATTTGAAATCTGTTAAACACGGGGGTAAACTTTCTACTAATCTGAACTAGTATTATCTGGAGAAAGCTGATATCCTAGAGCTGTGCAGAGTCCCATCCACTGTGAATCTAGGGTTCTGCTGCTTCTGCTGGGTTTGTTGGTCACGTTTAGTGTGACAAAAGCACTTGCTTTTAAACTGAAACATAAACCTGCATGTAGAAGTTTGATTTTAGATGGAGAAAATGTACTAAACAGTTTCAAGGGGGGGTATCAAAATCTGTCTTATTCTATCTAGATGAAGATAAAACAACAGCTAATGAACTATCATGATACACCTATGAAAGCATAGAGTTTCAAATGTCCATTTCTGATGGAAGTAGGTCTCAGAAACCTTAATAACTGAATGTCATGTACAATTCCTGTACAAGAAGCATAAACCATTTCTTATTACAAAAAAAAGAAGCTGCTGGAATAAAATCAGTTCTACCTATACTGCTCTTTTGACATTATTATATCTCTTTGCTTGTAATGCTATGAATATAGACTCTTCACTGAGGTAACTGTGTGAATGTTTACCTATATATATGCATATCTACACAATAAAGTTTCTGAAGATTAAGAGTAAGTGAAAAACATGAGTTTGCAATTTCGGTGAGGTCTGTAATCAATTCATTCATACATGTGTTTTGTTCATTATGACTGAAGTGAAGTCTTACAATATGGTATCCTTGATGTAGTTTCAGACCACTTAGATGGTGTTTTTAACTCACTCAGACCTGATTCTCTCCATTGAGACGTAATAGAAAAGGAAAAAAAACCCCAAATCTCCACATCAGCCATGGCAGAAAGTGGGAAGTGATGAAAAACTGTATTAAGCCACAAGAAACAGTTTGACTTTACTAGAACAGCACTCTACTGGCATAAAAGTATGGCCCTTTCACAGGCATCTCTGGTATGTAAAAGGCATCTGTGAACACCCTGCTTTGCATGCAGAAGTCTGACTTCCCAGATGTTCTGTACTTCATGCAAAGTACATTTTACCCACGTTTCATTGTATAATGAATTTAAAAGTTCTTTGACTAAAATGCTAGCACACATTGTAGCAGAAAGGTCATGGCATCTCATAGTATAATACAAACTTTAATCTTTCCAACTAGCCTGTCTTCCAAAATGCACCTGCAGGCCTCAGAACCTTCCAACTCACTTTTAGCTACAAAAGCTATTTCTTGCCATCCATCGCTGGAGGAGCCTTTTAGCTTATATTCATTTTTAAGGACCACAAAAGGAGAAATAGTCCAGACCATACCTAAACAAACCAAACTTCTCCCCTCCAACTTTGCCAAAAGAATACATTTCTTCTCAGAGAAATGTAGACATTGTCAAAGATTTGGCCCCCGCAAGCTGTATACATGGCAGTGGCCTCTGTGAAGAGAGGCTGCGACTGCCCAGTGCCGGACACAGCCGGTTCCAGACAGCTCTTCAATGGCCCCTCCACACTCAGAGCACAGCTGGGTCCATCAGCAAAGCTGCCAGTGCCTCTCTGAAAACATATTTGAGGAAGGGTAACATGCTGCCTGGTAATGAGGAGCGAGGGACAAAGTATGGGAAACAGCCCTGGGATAAGCAATGCCAGGGAATAAGGTTGGGGAGGAGGTGCTCTCACCCACAGAAGTGACAATCAGCTGCAGAAGGCTCTAGGACATCAGTAGCATCCATGCCAGCCAGTCTGCCTCAGCCTTCAGCTTCCTCACACCCACTGAAGGCAGGAGAGGCCAAGGAACACGAGCCTTCCTGGTGTTTCAGCAATTACATTATTCCCTGAGGTGGGGTTTTTCTTTTCTTTTTCTTTTCTTTTTTTTTTTTTTTTCTTCAAGACCAGCCAAAAATTCAATAAAAAAAGATTAAAAATGAAGGAATTTTGCATTTAGATGATGTTAAAATTCAGAGCTTTTAATATTGGCAGAGAAATAATGCATAGTTTAAGTAGGACTCATTTAAATATCATGCAAATGTTTGCTTGACTCCTAAGACCCTATCCGTACTCTGGCCTAGTATTAAAACTGAATATTTCACAAGGATATCTGGTCCTGGAGCACAGCATGATTGCCTTGGTAAAAGTACTGCCATATTTCTATTTCCTGTACTTCACAAATGGGAGATAGGACAGCCTAAAAGATGGAAAAAGGGAAGTTTTGAAACCTGAGAGTGTCTGGTTTAGACTCAGATTTTGACAGAAGGTTCAAAGCACATTTCATTTTGTTGGAATGGTTTGTTTGATAAGAATATCCCTCAGTCATAGAAAAAGACCAAATTATAGAAGAAAATAGTTTCTCTCATCCTCCCTAGCTTATCTCTTCATCCTCTTTTCAGCATATGGCAAAGTATGTTTGCTTTATGGCTGGGATACTCAATGAACTGTAATGACATCAAATTCATAGAACAGCAAATGTCTGTCAGAAATTAGCTTACGTATATCCTTAATAGCTGAGCTAATGTTTTCTGTGTGATTGTGGCAAAGTTGTTGAGCCAGTTGAATTTGTCAGTCTGCTCCTAATCTTTTCTGACACTATGCTTAGAAATTTAATGAGACAATACCCAATTTAACAAATGACAGCTCTGTTGCTTGCTCTCTCTTGTTGCCTTCTTCTGAATCATTTTTGCTTAAAATGTCATGTGTTTAAGCTGCTGTGACCAGCCATTTTTTCTCCACTAAGTGCTGGGGAAGGTGCAAGAGTGCTCTCAGTACACCACACACAATTTTAAAACTTAACTAAATGGGAGCGTAGGGTGGAGAAACAAAAAAGAAGGGAGGGGAAGTTAAAACATTTTAATAACAATTTAATAATAAGTGTAATTTAAAACATTTTAATAACTTTGTCTTAAAAACAAAAAAGCCTCAGAGTTAACTGGAAGTCTCCAGGGTATTGGTCCCTGTGTTTTGGAGTGGTGGAGGTTGTGATAGAGCAGTACAGACTGTTAACGGTGCTTGTTTTAAAGCTGCAGATTGTACTGGCTGACAGTAATGTCACTGCAGACAGCTTACTGCTGTGCTCTCTCAGCTGTCCCCTGGCCACACTAGAGTTCTAAGATCCACAATAAAAATATCTTTTTGTTTATGTCTTAAAGATTTTTATCCAACTATATTAGGCAGCCACTTATTTCATGAATGTAGAAGTAATAGAAACAGAATTTATGACTTCCCTGTAAAACTTTCCTGTTGTTTGTATATAAATCTCAGGAGGCTGTTTTCTCCAGCATTAATGCATACCTGAATTCATGTACAGCTTCAGAGGTAACTTGACTGACTTTAAGTGTTCACTTGAAAAGCTTTTGCTGTTTCAGTTTTTGGGGTGGTTATTTTTTGACCTTTATTTAAAATTACCTTTTAAGTATCAGATTTAACCTGAATTTCTTTACCTTTTTCTTCTCCAGAAGTTTGCAGCTAGCAAGGAGAGAGTGAGACCCCACTAAACAAGGACTATGGTGGGTTCAGCTTACCTCCGTGCCATGCTCTGTCCTTGGCTGCCAGCATGCCCTCCTTCTCCACAGCTTCTCTGCAAATCTCAAGCAGCAGCATGGCACTACAGTAACTGGGAGACAGAGGTGAAGCCCAGAATATACCCAGTGTGGTTACAAGCCTGTTTCCTCAGCTTTCACAATTCAGTTATTTGCAATAAAATTTTTTTAGAACATTACAAGACTTGTAGTATAAAATGTTAATGCTTAACCTGGTGGGGCTTCTCCTTTAGTGTTGTCTCCTACCCCTTATTCTCCAGCAGTTATCCACAGCATTCATCAGGCCCTGCTCAGGGAAAGTTCATCTGTCATGTCCAGGGATGGTCTACTTCTCTGTTTCAGTACATCAGATAAGAAAAGCTTTAGCACAAAAAAGATTCAGTCCTGGAAAGCAGAAGTTAGAAAACCCATCCCTACTAGCATGCATTTCTTTACTTAAATTTAAGTAGCCTCTGTGTACATCAGAATTATAGGAGTATATTTTTCATAAAAATTGTATTTAATCGTATCTAAATAAAAGCCATTTAAATAACAGTAGGCTGAGAAATAAAAAAATATAGTTTCATGTGTGCAGACCTTTGATGAGAACTTGAATGAAATAATCTCAGGAAGGAATTAAACATTGATGTAGATACACAAATTGATTAATTTCATTAAAATGAGAAATAAGCATGTATATGATTTCTAACTGCTGGGAAATATCTCATCCATCCATATATATGCAAGAATATATTGTCTTTAAGATTTCCACTTACATTTTTCTCTGTTAATTATCTTAGACCTTATGTAAGCAAACATTAATATTTTTCATCTATTTCAAATTTTCTGTCTAAAACTCAAACCTTTATGGACAATAAGAAACGTTAAAAGAATCAAACATATGTCTGATAAAAGCTACACCTACAGCTATGTTGAGTAGTTAAATAAAAACAACAATTTCTACAAATACACTCATTTTCCATACACTAGTGTACATAGAGACTGTTAAATGTATTAGATCTTCAGTCTGCAAAGCACTTAACCACATACAAAACCACATATGTACTGGTTTTCTCGTTTAGAGTAGTTTCATTGAAATCATTAGATATACCTCCCATGACAGCTGTGGTGTAGCACACAGATATCAAAGCTACTATAAATTAATTCATTTGGTAACTGGAAACAAACCAGCAGTGACAGCACAGAGCTCAACACAGGTTAATCTTATTTTCTGAGAAACTGCAGTCATTTAAAGATAACTTGTGTCTCTCCATGGAGTAATGGGATGTGCAGAATGGAGGCACCAGCTGTCTCCAAGTTCCAAGTAAGTGCAACTCAAGTGCACACATATACATTCTGGATTATTAGTAATATGCACAAATGACTGCAAAAAAATGAGTGCTAAATTTTAACTGAGTCAGAACTTCTGAACATGTCCAGTGTTTACAGAACAATATTTCTGAAGCAGTGAGAAACCCGTTATCAACAAAAGCAGTACCGTACCATTAATTACACCAGGAAACAGAGTGGGTAATATAAGATTTCTCAGAAATAAATACTCCACAGTTAGAATACCAAAGTGTTGAAAATAATTATCCCGGTCAGCAGAATAGGAAAAGAAAGATGACAGGATAAGGTTGGTGGGGGGAAGAAATCCCTCTTGTAGATAATGAAATTGCAAAGAGACTCACAGTGGTGTATGAAAGTCTCCTCTTTCCTCTGAGCTTCGGTTGCAAGCCAGAGCAGATGCACATAGGAGAGAGCACCATTACTCTCTGGGTTACACGCGTGACAACTAGACAGGTTAAGATAGCACAGAAGCTGCCCCAGAAAGACATCACTGAACCCCTGCACTCAAAGATTTATTGGGCAGACAGCTGCGTGGTTTTGAGTTGTATGGCCTGTTTTTGTCCTAACACGGATAAAATAAAGGGAGGAAGTCTCAAACTAGAGTGATTTGAATTTCATTCCAAAAGATGATGACTTGATGGAGATTTCATTTGACTTTGTTTGCGTTTTCAATTGAAAGCAGCAATGATGTTCTTTACTCTTTCTTGTAAAATAGATTCCATAGTTCTTAATATATTCCTTGGTCTGATATAACACTGGGCGTCATTCACCTTTCAGTGGTTAATAACAACGTTTTCAATAACATGTTCCCAGTTCCAAAGACTGTGACTACTAGGAAGCAGTGAGAGGGCAACCCCATGAGGATGGGGATCTAGGGGCCAGTGGGTTGGCAGGATCACGTCCTTGACAAGGGGACAAGCCCACCGCTCCCAGTGACCAGCCCAGTCTGGGAGTCCTGGGCCTGAGTACAGCTCAGGCTTGAAGGGTGGGGAACACCAACGAGGCTCCTCAACTTCAGAAAACAAATGATGCAGTTTAATCCTAATTCACTCTGGGTCTGTGTCAATAGAGAATGTCAACTGCACTCTCTGCACTGTAGATGACCACTTTTCTGTGCATGGATTTTTTGTGCTAAATATAAGCTCTTATCTTGGTTAATTATTATTTTTACATAGATAACTTTATTTGTGACTTGACTAGTAAAACTCAAAGGAGCTGGACCATCTGGAGACCAAAATAAAAATTGTGTTCCAGAGATAAAATGCTCTGGGAGTTTGTTCCAGATGGGTTGCATAAAATCAAACTGCTGTAGGAAACACTGCCAGAAAACAGGTCACTTGACACACACAACCTTTGCAATAAAGGCTTATATAAATTATCATTTTCAATATTGCATTTTAATTGTATAAAAACCTTTTTGTGTGACACAGTTTGGCTTGGTCTTCTGCTATCAGACAGACAAAAGACAGAAAAAAGAGTTATGGGGAAGAGGACCAACTTGGGTTAATTTTGCTGTTACATCCTTTCTGGAAGTGACCTGAAGGAGATATTTTTAACTTCTTATTTCTCCTTATTATATATTACTTCGAAATATTTGTGAATATATGCCTATAGAAACAGGCCTGAACAAGTGGAAGTAAATAACTGGACTGGTAGCAAAATACGTTTGTGATTTCCTCTGTTGTTACGCTATGTTCTATAAAAGCCAAATGAGGCACTGTTTCACAGTCTTAATTTCACCTTTTTTCAGACATGTTTTTTAATGGAACTAAGAGAACTACTCTGAAAATGAACATAGCATACTACTACAGCATATGCATGAGAAGTGCAAAAATTGCCAGGTTGAAGCCCACAATGTTTCTCAGAACATGAAGAGCCCCTGAGGTGTTGACCTCATAGTCAAATACAATGCTGAACATCTTCATCTTCCATGGGAGACTGATGCTGGTTTACTCTGATGAAACTGGTGAAAGGTGATCTCAGGAAGTGGCCCAGGAGGTGTCTTAAAAGACCTATAATTTAAAGGTGTTTATATTAATGATTTCCACAGTAATAATTTGAATTAGAAAAAAAAAAATTAACAGAAATTGTCAAAGTCAGGAAAAGTAGCTCTTACTCAGTATTTGCCACTGTGGGACACAGCTGCTTCCCAAGCTTCAAATAGTTGCAAATATTTAATTAAAAAACTAGAAAAAAAGATTTATTGCCTTTATTTAGTTATGACATCTGTCAGTAGGGAGGTATACAATCAATCTCTGCAAGTTATTAGGTAATTTCTTATTTTTCTTCTAGCTGAAATGAGAATTAAAGACACTGAATACTGTATAGGCACAATGAAGAAATCACACAATAAATAGGATGGCTTATTAGGAGCTTGTGTTTGTGATAGTAACCTATAAAATATGTACAATGAAAGTTTCTCAGTTACCAAAGTCCTCATTAAGAGACTGAGATATGTAGCATATAATCTCTGGGGAGGGTTTGCTTTGATTTTAATAATAATATTAGGTCACTGAAATAGAGCTTGCTATAGAAGGTAAATATCTATTTAAATGATAGAAAATAAAACTGGGGATACCATTCTGAAAATTCATGAGAATTCTAAAGTGCATCTGTTGAGAAAGTGAGAATCCTATTTTCTTCAGCCACTGAAGCTCACTGCTTCCCAAATTTCTGATTATTTCCTGATGTAAAAACTCTGGATGTTGGTTATTGTACCTGAAGACTACAGGAGAGAGAAAGAAAAACTTTCCTGTCCATTTTCATTACATCAAAACATTTTCTAAAATGATGGCAATATTATATATATAGGCAGATTTTGATACAGAGAAAGTGAAAGTCTGGGTATGCTGCCCCTAAATCAGAAGCTACTCTCAGCAATGAAGATTAAACTGTTCATTTCTTGAAGGCTGTTTTTTTCCTGAACCTGACTCACCCAGGAGCACATCTCAGTTATGGGTGCTGTTAGAGGTCCTCATCTGACAGTCTTTCTGTTGACCTCACTGGAAGTAAGATTAGACACTCATACAACCAGTGAGTAGTTCCGAGATAATATTAGGAGGCTACTGTGATGTCATAAAACATAATCAGGGAGTTTATAAAACCTTAAAATCTGTGCTTGAAGTCAATGGAAAAGTTCAGCTAGGTCCTTCTTTTATAGAAAAGTGGATATGTCTAAAATAACAGCAAAGCATAATTTCCATTATATTCTCAGTGTGTATGTGTGTTATGGTTTTTTATTATTATTATTCATATGACATAATACCATAAATAGTGTATAAAACTGAATAGGAATAGATATTTTCTAACTGTCTAAAATGAGACTTTAAATGAAGAACATAGATACTCTCAAGGAAATATCTACTAAATTTCCAATACATTTTGCTTATTTCAATTTACAGGAGACATTGAAGTATAACTATGATAATAACATTCAGAATCTGTTAGTTCAATGTGAGTTCAATTTAAATTGAACTTAGAAGAGGTGCAAAGTCCAGGCTCCTCAATTCTCAAGTCTGTGTTGTAGCTGAAGTAGAAAAGTCACAGTTCCTCTATAGCCTTCCTTTGTTAAACTTCCTAATTGTCAAAAAAAAAAAGCAAAAGTAGATGTAAAATGACTAATTATGCACCCAGTGTAATGTAACCATACAACTGACAATGTCTTCATTGGTGCTAGGTTGCTACACTGAAAGCATCTGCTTCCAACAAGAAATTGTGCCATATGTCAAGGGAAGATAATGACTTACAGAACAGTTTGGTATAACTCTTCTTTCCTGTCTTCACAAGCTATAATCCACATGAAGGAGTTAGAGAAATAAGACTCATCTGCAAGACTTCATTATAAATAACTCTTCTATAACATATGCTTTGCTGAAGCACACAAATTCCCTGACTTCCGTGAGCAGCTCATTGAATGGGTGAGCTGTATATGACTTTCAGAAGCAATTTCTGTGATTGCTAGCCTGTATCATAATCATACACCAGAACCACTGGGGCCTGAAACAATTTCCCATCTATTACCTCTGCATTGTAGCTATTCTACATCACAGGGTGTCATAGTAATATCCAGGATGCATGGGGTGAGGATGAGAATATGCTTAATCAACCTATTTTCATTTCCCGCACAAAACATTTAGTTTCAAATAATCAAGACAGATAAAGCTAAATAGCTGGTTTGCTAAAATCATCTAGGAAGGTAAGTAATTTCTAAATCCACTCTTGACTACCCCATGGCCCTTTTCTTTCACACTTTTTCACGTAAAGATTATTTCCTTTTACCATTGGAAGAAACAACACCACTTTCTAGTTCTACTTGAACATATTTATGGACTTAATAGGCATTATTTTCATAGGACTCTTCTCTTGCAACACTTTGTATATAAGAATAGTATTTTAGATTGTTTACATTTCCTTTTTTTCTCCTTAAAATTGACGTATTCATTAAAAAGGCCTTTGGCATAAAACTGAAGAGAGATAATGTAAAATAATTAGTGAAACAACATAATAAGTTATAAAAGCAGAAGCAAATGAGCTCCAAATACACCACTAGGGGCCATGAATTATTTCAAGATCAGTACTTGTCATTGTTGCAAACAGCATTTGTATTCATGCCCAAAACCTACAGCCAGCT
Source organism: Eurypyga helias (assembly GCF_000690775.1). Lineage (NCBI taxonomy): Eukaryota > Metazoa > Chordata > Aves > Eurypygiformes > Eurypygidae > Eurypyga > Eurypyga helias. The sequence goes on along the minus strand of NW_010251961.1, from coordinate 10,360 downwards.
CAAAATATCTGTGAAAATCTCATGGAAGTCAGAGTCCTTAAACACATTAAGACAATTAATTTTTAATTTTCAGTATTAAGCATATATTAATGTGTATAAAGACAAAAATAGTCTCATTTTATACTTCATTATCAAGAAATTAGGAAGATGTTCCCCTGCTGTAGAACATTTTGTATTTATCACATACTTGGCCATACTCACTGGTAAAGAATCATAGAATCACAGAATGGTTTGGGTGGAAAGGACCTTAAAGATCATCCAGGTCTGACCCCCCTGCCATGAGCAGGGACAACTACCACTAGACCAGGTTGATAGCAAAGGTATTTTTCTTCTGATATTCTGAATTTCTTCTATTGCAAAATAGATATTGGAGTACATAAACAACAATGTTCAAAAGTTATAAACATAAACATATAACAGGAACAACCTTCAGTGTCATCAAGGTCAGGCTGCTTTTATGCTGTTCCATACTTCATATCTGATGTACTGCTGCTGCACCTCAAATAATACATTTCCTAATGTTACTGCACTTGCATCAATACCAGTTGAGGTTTTTGTGAACCACTGATGCTACGAGGATGTGGCTAACCATTCTTTATGATTAGAAACCTTCTTCTCATTGGGCACTCAAATATATTCATGTCCAGTGAACAGTCTTCAAAATGAATCAGAAACACTGTACCTTTTAAAGTAGTTTAATATGTAAAAAATTTGAATCACCAGGTAAAAATTTGAAAATATCTTGATTTACTAATAACAAGAAATACCAAAGGTATTTCTCAATGCCCATGCTTATAGCTTTGCTTTAGAAAGCAGTGTGCTGAATGTTATTCAAAGCAAGTTTATGGTCAATTTTATGGGACTCGAGCTTCCTCAATAGAACTTAACTCCATAACATTTTGCATGTTGTAGATAAAATTTCCTGGAATATGCATAGTTAGTTACCGTGGCACTAGGATATTTCACATTTTTAATCTCACATTTCTATCCTTCAGCAACTATTTTACTCATTAATTTTAATCTTTCTTTTTTTCCATATAGGATTATTTCTAATTCATGCTTCTCACGTATTTCTGTCAAACATCAGATTTTAATAATGATGAACAGCCAAAGGAAAAGAAAATCACTTAACAAAGGATTCAAACCGTGTGCTGCACTCACTTTCTTTGTGAATGACCTCATGCAGAGAGTGCACCAAAGTAGATAAACATCTGATCTAAAATAAGTGAATCAGTATATTTTGCTAGAGTATTTGCTTCCCTTCTACCACCCCTGACTTCCATCACACTATACAGTTCTACAGGGGGATCAGACAAAACATGTCTCCAAAATTTTCTTGAGAGTCAAGTGAAGGAAAAGAAATGAAGTTGTAAGAGTTACCAGGCTGCTCCTTTTGCATGACTGACTTACATTCTTAAGGCACAACAGTTACCAAACTGGACAGGGAGGGTTTGATTTTCTTCATCACCCTAGAAAAAGCTTGCTGAAGAAAAGTTGTCTATAATATAATGTCCCTGCATGTTACTTGTTTGTTTGTTTTCTAACCTTTAGCTACTTTTCAATGTTTTATGTTCTTTTTCTATTTCATGATTTCATATCCTTGATACTAACCATCAATGTAAAACACCAAAAAATGCCTAAAGGGGAAAAAAGAGCACAGCAATTTTCTGTATAATCATAAATGCGATGGCTATGGTAATAGTAAGTTTGAAGGATTTAGCAGATTCAAAACATGATCTCCATATTTTAAAGAGCACACTGTTGATCAAGCTGTTCCTTTCCAAGGACTCCACAACTCATGTCTTAAAATGTCTTCTGTAATTTCTTCTGTGACTGATAGCAAACCGATAGAACAGAACCCATATCTGCATGCATTTCCCCTCTATTGTAATTGAATGAATATATAGTTCTGTTGCAAAAATAACTTGCAGCAAGAAAGCCTTCTGCATGTTTCCCATCAGAAGCCTCATTTGTTTGATTAATTATCTTCCGAAACTCTGCTAAATATTGAGACTGCAAAAGATAATTTTTTTTAGGTGATCTGAAATAATGTTTCATGATATTTCCTCTTGATTAGAGAAATCTGATAATGCTTTAGCTTTAGCTATATTAGTTAACTTGATAATATCTGTGAGTTTGGGTTTTATCCTTTATTAAGTACTGTTTTCCATTTTATTGATTTTTCCTCAGTATCCATATTTGAAAACTTTCAGATTCCACGTTACAGTCTCACAGAAAGTGAAAGGACATATAGTCAGTCAACCTATAACTAAAGAGCGATTCCCTGTGGCACTCCTTCAGATAATTTCTACCAGAAATCAAATTCTCAGAACTAAATACCTTTCCAAGAATGGAAATTATTCTGTGGATACATTTTTGGAGCATACAAGAATTTTTCAGTAAAGTAGAGCTACGGCAGACATTCCTGTGCTTCCCACTATCCAAACTACAGAGCTGCACACCTATCTGATATAGAAAGGTATCACAGAAGAGAGAGATAATAGAGCCCCTAATACTTGCTAGAGAAGACATGCTTCTGAGACTGTACTCAATGTATGAACATGACAAGAGTCTGCATAGATGGCAGGGGGGAAAGTATTTTTTTGTACATGTTATCCTTTGGACTCTATCCAGGACTCCTCTGGTACGTCTGATAGTTCTATCTCTGTGGTGAGGGAGATAAATTTGGTTAAATATATCTTTTTGCCTACTCTACAGAATAAGGATATTCAAATGAACGATAGAGCGGGGTCAGAGACTGTGCCTGTGAAACAGGCTTTGTGATCTGAAAATAAGTATTCTTCTCTTAAATCTCACTGGACCATCTACTCCAAGGTGAATACTCCGGCAGAATCTTATTTGTAAAATTTATGAGCAGATAGGACTGTTTAAAACCAAGAACAGCCAGCCAGTCCAATAAGGATTAAGTGACTGATGATGATATGTTCCTAGATGTGTAAGGAAATATCACTGCAATCTACAGAACAGAAGCCATGTATTGTTTAGCAATGGTAAATATGGTGCTGGATAACACAGATTTGCTTAGAGAAAATTCCAGCTGTATATACCAATATGTATTAAGGCTGCATACAAAATGGGACTCACTTACAGAAACAAGGAAACGATCTGAAAATCAGCCTGGTTTTTGAAACATTTGGATGATTGATGCTTGGACTGCTGCAATATCGTTTAATGCAAAAGGTGCACTGATTAATGCTCACTCCTTCCTTCCTTCCTTCCTCTCTTCAGTCCTTCCCTCCCTCCTTCCTTCCTCCCTTCCTCCCTCCTTTTCTTCTTTCTTTCTGAATATGTAATATGGAATATGTGTATGTTTGATCACTTCTGTTCTCTAGGTCTGTAACAGCATGAACACTGTATATGAGCTTTTAAATATTCCACTTTAGTAGTTGGGTCCATATCTGAATACATATCTATGGCTTGGACCCCTGCTGCTTAAAGCTATTTGCTCTCAGATCAAATTGTGACCTCCAGGAATGGAAGTATTTATGTTGAAAAAGAACTGAATAAAATATTTATAAGGCAATTGTTAAAAACGATATAAATTATTATATAAATATGATTACAGTGTATAAATCAGATAAAATCTACACAATCTGTGTTTCTTTAAAGATGATTTTGTTTCTGAAGTACACATAAAAAGAATTTCAATAACATTGTATTTTCAGACTTTATTGTTAAGGGATACAAGGAAAACTTTTCCCTGGTTGTAATATTTCCTTCATAAAAGCATTATTTCAGACAAAGTAAGCTTGGCTCATTTAAAGTCCCCACAAGGGACAGATATATTTTCAACGATATTTTGAATGTTTTTGATTACCTAGAGGAATGATATCCCAGTTTTTGAGATCCCAGTGTGGCTTTATTTTCTGGACAACTTGGTTATTCTCTCGCCCTATGACCTTATTATGGTATTGTTTTTCCCTTCTCTTCGCTACACTGTTCTGTGAGAAAGCTCTACAAAAATTTAATACAAATCTAGTTCAGGTACAGTATCTGCAACTTAGTCAACTTCACAAGGGATAAAAATAACAATTTCTTTTCCTTATACCTTAGTCCTTATTTTTGTACAATACTATCCATGTGCTTTGAACAATGAACTTATCTAAAAAAAAAAAATCCATTATGGACACATAAACTATAGGATAATTTTTTTTTTCCCTAGATCAGCTTGTGTTTTTTCTTATACTGTATCAATTTAAATGCAGATGGCCAAGGAGAAAGACTATTTCTTCTCTTACATTGTATACATCCCCAGTGATGGTGAGATGATTCACAAATTGTGCCTCTCTTTTGGTCAGGAAGCTTTAAGTGGTTTTAGATAGATGATCTGTTCCTTTCCATAACTTTTTGATGTTAAAATGACTGGAAGCATTTTGTAAGTCTGAAAGCAATGTAGATGATATTTCTGCAAATAGATAGTCGCTAAGTTAAAGTCATCCACGGCATGAAATGGTTAGATTCAAATATACTTCTATTAGTGTACCAGGGAAAAAATGAATATAATGGGCTGCCTTGATTTAGAATACAAGGAAGACAAATTATTATGATGTCTCCTCCTTATCTGCACTGGAAGGTACCGGTTCGTTGTGAACCAGTAAGAAAGGCACCCAGACTCAGTAATGCTATTCATTAGAGCTAGCACTGTAAAAAGAGGATAGCTTAGATAATCTTATGCTGCTTTAGGTGCTGGGAGCCCCAGGCAGTGTAGCACTGAGCAAGACTGACCCATGTTCAACATGCCATGCAGACCCCGTCCATAGCAGAGATGCTCCCCTTTGAGTGTTTCAAGCTATTCTAGAATTCTCTTACACAGAAACAAATCTATTTATAATTTCTATAGTGAAAGAAATTATCTTCTCATGAAAATTTCTTGCTGCATCCTTAGGTAAGGGCAAGGCTACACAGGTGATGTCATCACCAGTGGGAGCTGCTGGCAGGTTCTTCCATGAAAATGAGCTGTCTGAGTTCACTCTGTGGCAAAAGGAGTGGCGCGGCACAACATGCACAGGTTAGCTCTTCCATGGACCCCCAACACCTCAATGTAACATAGTCTCCTGGCCAGGATCACTGCAAGTATCCACATTTTTTGAACCAGCTTACAATGCAGCTGCCTCTTGCTACACAGATATCATAAATGGTTCTCTTACTTATACAATTCTTGCAGACAAACATGGTTCTACAAAATAGCACCTTGTAAATGAGTAGTAGCTTATTCCTATACATGTACTTAGAATGTAATTGTGCTACCATTGTTCAGCCTGGACAGTGCATTTCCCTGTAGGCATTTCATTCATCCTGTTTCTTTCTTTTTGGCAATACGCAGCACAAACTCCCAAGGTTTTTGCCAAAATTTCTGTATTTGCAGTCCTTGCTCACTTCTTGGGTGGCATTGATGATCAGAGTGGGATGAATATGCTAACAACAGAGGGGACAGATACACAGACATTTCTCCAGAAAACCAGAAGCCAGGCATGTCTTTTAGTGATCCCAGACACAGGTGTAAGCAAAGCTAATTACAGGCCTGTTATCCTACAGCTAAGAGGTCAACACCTGAAGAATTTCAAGACAGTCTCGGTGAGATAACCTTCTCCATAACCTTGTCTGAGTGGTTTTACCACTAGAAGAGGGAACTTAGCCTTCACCAAGACAAGTAAGATGCAGCAAGGCTGAATACAAGTGACAGTATTAGACCTATTGTGAATACATTAGTATTTTCAGCAGGTCCCTTATATGTCAGGAGGAAGATGACAACTACCCAAGGCACCGACAGTCCATATTAGACAGACAATGAAGCTGAAAAATTTAATGTCTTAGGTAAACCAAGGGAGGTCAAAACTCAGCATGGTCAGGATAAGGTATCTTACTTGGCTGGTACATTGCATGGAAGGATTAAGTTTATATATATAGGCTGCCTCCTCTAATTCTGAATTCTTGGAGCTTATGAATGATTATTTATCTGCTAACAGCCTGCAGGGATTTGGTAAAATAGCTACAGCATAAAATTGAAAAATAATTGAAATAAATAAAGTACTACCTGGCACTATCCTTGTTTATTCCATGCAACTGATATTAACATTCTGATGACTTATGCTGGTAATACATAATAAGAAACAAAAATGTCATAAAATCAATACCTTCTAACAGCAGAGGGAAATGTCACAAATTATCCCATTCTCATTATAGTTTTCAGACAGTAATTTCACAAGCCTCCAAGGGATTACAAAAGCTGAGTACATTTTTGCTCTGCCCTCAGATGTCAGTTTTATTGTACATGATCTAGGCAGTGAAGGTTCTCTGCTCAGGAAAAAGTTAGAAATCAATTGTTTTGCCAATGAGATTCTTTTGCAAGGCTGTTAGCTGCCTTTGTAAGTGTGAAACTACCAAATTCCGTGACCCTGCTTAAATTACTTTGAAATACAAAATTACACTCTAACCCCTCATGTTGTACAGAAACGTGCTGTATGCACATACAGAATGTAGAGCCGTGTTGCTAATGAATAAAATGTGCACGTTCTAAAGAAAAGATATGAATTAACTATATATTGCAGATCTCATAACTCTCCGATATTTTCCTGGGAGCACTTTTTTATTTTTAGGTTATAGTTTAGAGGCTGATTGACCCTGCCGAGATAAGAATGATACTGGAAGAACTGGTTTGTCATAATTCCAATGATGGCATTTGCAAATCTTGTACCACTGCTGTAGCAGTGGATGCTGAACCTCAGACTTGTGGTGTCAACTGTGCATACATTTTAACAAGTTGATTCACTTGCTCTTTACTGCTGATCCTAATCCTCTGATCAATCACGCTGCATACATGTTAGCTTGTATTCAAACCACTTTGGAGACAATCAGGTGCAGAATACAGTGAATTCCAGAGTCTGCTGTCACAGACAATGTGGAAGGCCAAGCCCACCTGCCTCATTTGGCATGACAACAAGGACTTACTTCTTGTAGTACATCAAGTGAAAAACAGATGCAGCTATTCATTTCACATGAGCCAGAACATGAGGATATTTTATGTCTTAGAAAGACATTCTGTGGGAGTCAAATAGATGCTATGGGACACTATGCACATCAATGATTCTTTAACCCAGAAAACTGAATTAGACCAATTAAAACAAAACCAAACCAAAAAACATGCCAAACCCCACCATCAACAAAAAAAAACTCCAGGCTTTGGGGATAGTTGTAATTATGGTTATACATAAAATATAAGTAGTCATTGCAGTGGCTTGGAAAAAGATAATACCTTTTGGCTGAACCTCAAAAAATAACAATGAATGAATTGTGAAACTTTCATTATGAAATATCTCAAGCTTTGATACAAAGTGCAAAGTCAATATTTTTGGCAAATACGAATATTATCTCAGCATTCCTCATCAAAATATATACTATTGTGAAATAGATAGACCTGAAATCATGTAACTCATACAAATATGAAAAGTATGATTTTTAATGGTATCTCTTTCCCAACAAAATGTTACCCAGAGAATTTGATAGTTATTAGATTATACGACTCTGGAGGTTCAGATGGTTGCATAGTGTTAAAACAATTTGGATAGGATCAAAGATTCTCTGTAAGGGAAAGGCCCAATGGGTTACTACAGAAATAATTCACACAGTTTATCTGAGACCTTTAAGTAGCGCTGAAGTTCAGAAAGGATATTGCTTCTTTGAAAAGCCCAGTTTCCAAATATGAGATATATTAACAAAATATACATTAGATCATATAATTTTTAAAAATAATGTTAAAGTACAGGGGAAGCTGGAGCCAAATTCTATACTAAGTCCTTACTGTGCATTACATGGTTGCTCACAGAGCGTTTTTTTGTTACAGAGACAGCATCTAAACTGTCACAACGGAATCATAGAATCATAGAATCATAGAATGGTTTGGGTTGGAAGGGACCTTAAAGATCATCTAGTTCCAACCCCCCTGCCATGGGCAGGGACACCTTGCACTAGACCTGGTTGCTCAAAGCCACATCCAGCCTTCTGGAAGAACATGGAAGAACACAGGAAGCCTGTCTCACTAACCAGGGCCAGCTGTGCATGTCAGGCATACTCCTGTTTAGGATAAAACCCAAGGGTGCCATTCCTCTGCCCCATGAGCTGTCTGTGGGAAGGAGGAGACTGTGAATCCTTCAGCTAGTAACACGAAGTGAATAATCAGTGCATAACTGGATAGGTCTCTGCTCAAAAGTTTAACTGTAGAAAGAGCAGCAAAGGACAACTATTAAAATAATGTCCCACTGTACTTAATACGTTCTTTTGTTAGCACAGAATATTGCAGAGCCAGATGCTAATCTCAGTCCATTCACTCTGAGGCACTTAGATGAAAAAAGAAGATAGTCAATACCCTGGACCTTACCTGTAAGAATAATGACCAAACTCTCTCAGTGGACTTGAAAGAGCTGACACATCCCTGCCCTCTTCCTCCCCCAAAAAAAAGAAAATATTGTTTTCAGTACATTCCTCAATCATTTCTGACACTATGCACATAGAATGCATGAATGAGAAGCATAGGTAACTATAGTAGTGAGCAGAATGGCTCACAAGATAGATATCAGATGAAAATGACAGCTGTTATCATTAAATGCAGTATTTATGTTTTTCTAGTTGAAAATGCCATCTTATTTACAAACAAAGGTAGCTGACAAGCTGAGGAAAAAAAGGCCACCTTTAGTTCTATTTACTTTAAAGGAAACATTGTAGGAAAAATTCTCTTCCTTTCAAGTTTATATTTTTCTTTTTATATTGGTTCCAGATCACTCTCTCTTGTTTTTATTTCCACATGAGCTCTCTTCAGGCATGTGTGCTTGCAAGAATTTATGTGCCACTATATATAAAATCAGGTCAGAAAATATACTCTATTAGACGACACCTTGTTTTTTTCTCTGCAAGATGATTCTATAAAAGTTACTGAAATCAGTCCAGGAGGGAACCCCACTTTTGGTCCTAAGAATTTTGTGGAGATACCTCCTAGGTGATTTCATCTATTGAAACTTTTTCAAGTAACGAAAGGCCATTTTCCACAAAGGAGAAAAGAATACAAACAATCATCTTTCTTATTATGGATATCTCCCATACATGTAGGTGAACGAAATCTAGGCCATAATATGATTTTGCCATTGGCTTTAATTTCACATGGTGTGCTTGCCCACCATTTACACTGCCCGAGACGCCAGTCTTGTTGATGTGATTAGAAGGATATGGCACATAACAGAGCTGGCCTGCATGACAAGGACATTTATATCACAAATTCCTTCTGAGTGTGGCAGAGCTACCTCAGGGCAATGCTGCTGGATCCCTCAGGAGTGCTGGACTTTTAAAAAAAATATTTTTTCTTTTCTTCTTTAATCTCAGGTTTCAGGTTGGTTGGTGGTTTTTTTACTCAGGCACTTGACAGCACATCAACTCCAGAAATCATACCTTTTCCATGACCTTTAGATTCTAAACTAAGTAAAGTTTGGATTTCCTGGTTTCCTCATTTCTCTGTATTAGTTTCTTTCCCTTCTTCTGATTTTGTTAGTGCTATTAGAATTTTCCTTTCACACTATATAACCCCAGGATTCATTAAATTAAGTGCTGTTTGGAGGGTTTGGGATTTGAGTTCTGAATCTTGTTGATGTCCTGAAAGTATTTCAGCTGAATGCTGAGTTATTAATCCTTAGCAACAATTTAAATCTTAACGATGTCAAGCAGATAACGAACAAAAAGGTACTGCACAGCATTTGAATAGATGTACATAGTAACAGTAAGGTAAACATGATTTCCTCAGAGTAGAAAGACTTGATGTCTCGAATATATCCTGAAAGTGACTTTGAATATGCTTATGTCTTTCTTTTCTTTGAGCTTGCCTTTGAATATGACTTCTGCTACACATTAAAAACACATAATTAGTGTGTTTGTTTTCAACACGACCAGCATCTGTAGAACATGGACTGACTGGCTGTGCAATTATATCAATGCTGTGCATTATCCTTGAATTTCAAAAGGACCAGCTACCAGAATAAGAAATCTTTAATTTCATTGACTCATTAAATTAAATGCATTTTTAGAAAAAAAAAAAAAACAAAAGGGTGAATCACTGTATGTTCTTGAATTTTAGCAGACTGAGGAGATTTTATATGACTGAGGAGACTGAGGGTAAAGGTTTGAATAATGCTGGTAGTTGCATACTGTCCGCTAAGATATAATTCGTAATTTGTCATTAAATTTTAAAGGAATTTAGATGTCAGTAGGTGAAGAAAATCTTAAAATTACTAAAGTAAATCCATAAGAAAAACTTAAGAAATTGCAGAAATAATTGTTGGTTTGGGGGTTTTGGGGGGTT
>NW_010251960.1:0-19464 GCF_000690775.1 Eurypyga helias | reverse complement strand
GATTCTATGATTCTATGAAAAAATACTTCTTAGTTGTTGTTATTTAAATATCATGTGCTCAGGATACCTGCCGTGACTGATGTTCTCATTCAGGGATGGAATGAAGCATTCCTTTCACAGAAGTACATGTTTCTGATCATTCACTGTGCTGAGGACCAAGACATTAAATACATTAGTTGGGATTCTGCAGATGTGGGTATAAAGTTTTTGTCCATCAGCTTCAATAATATGAAGTTATACTGCCTGACCTGGAATTGATTTATGTCATTTAATTTTAATACCAAATTCTTTACATGCCTTGTAGTGGGTAACACCATAATTTATATCATGTGCCTTAAATCTGCATATTATTTATTTCCTGTAGCACTCAGTTTCTCTTTGGTTCTGTTTTGTGCATTAATACACGAACAGCCACAATCTGCCCTGTGGTAAGAAAGATAAATTGCCTAAACGTGGGCATCGAATGCCATGTCAGATACCCCAGGGTATCCATCTGGCCTCCAGCTGCTGCCTGGGAAAGGCACAGGTTCTCTGTCATACACATATTCTGCATATCTGTGTGGATGTCTCTAGTATCTTAGGATATTCAAAACAACAGTAAGTGCCTATGTATACAGCAACTGGATGGAATAATGTTTTATTGCCCTAATCTTGAATGGAGACATTTAGTGTAAACATAGAGAAGTGGGTTTTTTCTGATTTTGAATGGGTGTAAGACAATCATAATTTGTTATTTTAGTAAACACATTGCTTGAAAATGTCTGCTGTATGGAGATTGAGAAGATGATAGCTTCATTTATCGCAAACCTTACATAATTTGATACACTGTGTATTTTTCCTCTGTCTGTAAGCCTAACATTCACAAATTTAACTCTAGTTAGTTCTGATTAGTTGTTTGTAATTCTCTGGAGTTTTTTCCCAAGTACTAAGTGTTGTAACAGATTGTATTTACTCTTTCCATTGATTCCATTTCAACCTTCTATTTGATTTGTGTCATTGAAATATTTATCAATGATAAATTTCTTGTTTAATTTTACAAATACATTCTTCTCTGGGAACTCTTAGTACTGTAAGTTCAAATGGTTACTTTCCCTCTTTCTATCTCACTGAGAACAATTTAATTAATGTACCTCTTTGTACTTTTTCTTTTTAACAGCTAATTGAAGTGAAATGTTAATTAAAAAACCCAAAAACCTGAACACCCAACTCTAGCATTTGAAATTAATTGTATAGATTAATGAAATAAAGGTTGATCATATAAATTTGATGAATCTTTCAGTAAACCCAGATTCTAACAGATGGAGCGTTCTGAACTTTTTGATACACAACAGTTAACTCTGTTTTAGTGTACAATTAACTTCTTGTCTTCCATACCCTTGAATCTATGCTGACTGTATTAGGATTCATAACAGATAAAATGGCCTATGTAGAGAAGTTCAAAGGATGAAGGCTTATTTAAGTAATTTTCGTGTCAGTTTAAAAAATGAAGTTAATATCAAGCCACTGAAATCTGGTGATATAACAGATTTGTATCTGGTATCAAGCTTTGCAATGAAATCAATTCCCCTGGAGTTGGAATGTTCTGCAAATAGCAGTTGTGAGACTTAACAGTGCAACCACTTTTCTAAACCTTTGTCAAGGCACTTAAGTAGCAGGGCCTAGTAATAAGCACATTTTTATTATAAGTTTTTGTGTAAGAAAAATAAAATCTTTAAAAAAAAAAAAAATCTGTTATATTAAATCAATAAGACTCACCACTATTAGGAATCATTACAGATTAATCACTTTACTGTGCAGTTGGCAACTACTTGCTACCTGTGAACCTGTGGTTTTCCAGTCAGTCCACTACTTTTCCACTACCTGTAATGAAAAGACAACAGCTTCACTGGAAGGCATCTAGGCATACCATAACTCCATAATACCATTGTATTCCATAACTTCACAGGGAACTAAAATCACAGTTTGCATTAAGAGCGGGGATGTTTTGGATTCATGTGAAATGTAACTAGATAAAGTAGGCACATGCAGGATAAGGTAGTTGCTGAGCAGCATCTTAAGAATATCAGTGTACATGGTGAAGGATTTCTTCAGAAGAATGTGAATTTTCAAGTTGGGTGCACATTCATAAAACAGTTCTTTATTAGAAAGAGGACTCCTTGACACCAGTGTAAGGCTTTACAAATTCAAAAGGGTCCATTACATCCTTGATTCTGAGTTAAAAACCTCATGCATTTTATTTTTTCTTTTTTTTCTTCTCTAAATAACACTTCTGGCTAGTTTAAGCTGCAGTTTGAAAGGCGTGTAAACATCTGAGGTCACAGACACATCGCTTCAGTAATGTTTGGCTAATGTGCTAGTTTAACACCCAGGGTTGTTTAATGCTGCTGGCTGTAAATGGGGAAGGAGGAGGGAAAATTTTTTCAGTACCAGATTATTACTTTATATTAGGCCTAAGGACACATTTACTAATTGTAGATATAATGTGACATTCTTTTATACGTTGGATATGGATTGTCTTCAAATGAATGATAGCAGAACTGTTCTGTAAAGCATCCTTCCATAGCATTTCTAGAAGATTATTTAGTCTGATTTCGGAGTGATTTTTGAGGCAGGATCTATTTATCAGTCATCCAGTGTTTCAAAAAATTGAAGGGACTTGGTATGCAGTACAGCAAAAACTCTGAAGCTTTTAGGTGATCATACTTACAGTACATATGGCTGTTAAAAGGACATCCAGTGGCAGACAAAAACATAAAGGATTGGCACAAAGGAAAGGTGAAGAAGATGAAGGCTCAGACATGATTTTCTGAAGATAATCAAGCTTATTATGTATTCTTGAAATTCTACCATGTGCTTCTGTTTTAGAATATATTAAAAGCATCAGTTAAGATGATGACAGATTGAATACAATTACCTTAGTCAAGCATGGGTTAAAATTATGCATGGCAACATAAGCTCACAGAGAATAAAATGTGAAAAGACCCAAAGGCACAGTTCCCTCCCTGCTCTTTAGCGAACTTGTTAAATGATTGCTGACAAATTATGAAAATAAATTATTAAATTACTGACATTATTTTTTAGAAAAGTGGGCTACTTTGTATTCTCTGAGGTTCTCTGCCCTAACATTAAAGGGACATTTTTGCTAAACAAGAGTAACATTTTTCCTCTGATGGGGCTGAATAAATGTCTTTCCCAGATGAGGATATCCAAGTTAATTCTCTAAGATATAAGTACTATCCAAGAACTGTTCAGTGTGATTTCCCAAAATCTTTTTATCTAAGCTGGAATTTGTATAGCATGGTCTCACTACCTCAAGTCACTGTTGTATTCTGTATTTCTTCCTTTCCACAGTGTGGTGCATCTAGATGTAGCAGCCAGTCCTCAATGACCAGTAAATAGAGCAATTAAACACTTGATGTCTTAAACTAGAACTAAGATGCAATTCCCTGTAATGGTAATGATACAGCATAAGCGTACATGGCACTACAGTACCAGATATCGAGTGCTCAGTTCTGCATATCTAGTTGCCAAAAAAAAAAAAAATAGGCACTTGTACAATACAATGGCATTGGTTACAGTATTATATATAATCTAGACATGCTTTCACCTATACTATTAGTTATGGCCAGCTACAGTGTCTAATTATCTCTTTACAGTGTTGATTTTTCCACACAAGTATTCAATTTAATTTGATGGACTATGCAACAAAGTGTATTTTCTTAGAAAACCTTTTCATTTTGTGGACTGTCTGTTCTCAGATGAACTGTTCATCTGAATAATCCAATGGGGTATATTTTTCTTCACAAGAGATTAACAGTTGTGAAGAACACGAATTAACCCTTGGTGATTTGTTTATGGCCTTGAGACTTTTGGTTTAATTCTATCCTTACACTTTCAAGGCTTCTGCTGCCATCTTGCATTCATAATTTTGTGAACCCTTGGTAAAATCCTGCTTTTCTTCAAACGTCTTTCAAGGTTTGTGTTCCTGGTTATGTACCTAGCAGTTTATAAATACAATCCAGCCACGCATACCTGCTTGTTTCAAGACCATTCATTCCACAAAGCAACAATTAAATAAAAGACTGTATTGGGTCTCTTCTGGTGGGGTTTCCGTAGCGAGAGCTGGGGGGCTACAGGGGTGGCTACTGGGAGAAGATGCTAGAAGGTCTCCCAGCTTCAAGTCAGACCTGCCACTGGCCGAGGCCAAGCAATCAGCGATGGTGGTAGCACCTCTAGGATAACATGCTTAAGAGAAGAAAAAAATCCTGCTGCAAAAAGCTGCAGCGGAGAGAGGAGTGGGATGTGAGGGAGACAACCAGGCAGACATCAAAAGTCCGTATGGAAAGGCAGGAGGAGGTGGCTGGAGCAGTTGTCCCCCTGCAGCCTGTGGTGAGAGGGCAGGCTGTGCCCCTGTAGCCATGGAGGGTCACGGGGGAGCAGAGACCCCCCTGCAGCCCGGGGAGGGCCCCACGCCGGAGCAGGATGCTGTGCCTGAAGAGCCTGTGATGCTGTGGTAATTCCATGCTGGAGCAGGCTGGTCCTGAAGGATCATATGCCTATGGAAGGGACCCATGCTGAAGCAGTTAGAGATGAAAACTGCCACAGAAGTTAATGGAGGACTGTCTCCCATGGGAGGGACCCCAAGGCAGCAGGGGAAGAGTGTGAGGAGTTTTCCCTCCCTGAGGAGGAAGGAGTAGCAGAGAACCTGTGATGAATTGACCACAACCCCCATTCCCTGTCCCTTGGTGCCATAAGGGAGCGAGGGGCAGGTAGGGAAATCAGGAGCAAAGCTGTGACTGGGAAGAAGCGGAGGGGTAGAGGGATGATTTTTAAGATTTAGTTTTATTTCTCATTTTTCTACTCTGATTTGATTGTTAATATATTAAATTATTTTTTCCTCAAGTTGAGTTTGTCTTTCCTGTGACCCTAATGGGGGAGTGATCCCTCCCTGTCCTTCTCTTGACCCATGAACCTTTCCTTATATTTTGTCCTCCCCATCCCACCATATGCAGGAGAGAATGAGCTGTTGCATCGTGCTTTGCTGCTAGCTGAGCTTAAACCATGTCAAAGATAGATATATATATATAAGTCATAAGACATGGAAATAATGGTCTAGTACTGCTTGCTAACAATAGTTATGGCAATATTGCTAGAAAATAATCAAATTTACTTTACAGCAGGCACTGTTACTGTACTTTCTAAAATCTGCTATTCAACAGAAGGATAGTGTGGTCTTCCTAGTGTTTGGGGGTCTCACTCTTCTGTGACTTATTCCAGCTTTTAACAAGCTTAATTTTATTAACGTGTCAAAGGTTGTCTTAACTTCTGCTATATGAGAAAGTTGTTGTTGGACTCATCAGCAGGATGCTATGTCGCTGTCGACTGAGATGCACAGTGTGAGATGCTGTTGTGCTCTAGCTGAGAACACCGCTGCATCAAAGAGAAAGATGGTTCTAGCCTGTACTATAGTCTGTCTCTTTGTACACGATATTTCTAAAACCAGCAATAGATTACAAGCTCACAGTGTTATTTCTGAGCATAAGAACATTTGAAGTTCCCATTGGTCTTAAGGGATATAAAGGACATTTTCTGTGTGCTGTTAAAAGCACGCTGTTTTTTCCACGAGTTCTTCAGATGCTGCTGAGTGGAAAGATGAATTCCATCATTACTTGAGAGTAATATTGTGAAGGTTACCTCCATACCTATATACCAACCACTGTTGAGTATGTGTTTATTGGGGGGAAGAAATTTATTGGATCAACCTGCTATTTGAGCAGTGAAGAATAATTTTATTGCTTGGAAGATTGTAGACTGAAATTTTTCTTGCCTTTCATTCTGTCAAATAAATCGTGAGCAAAGCATGAAAAGCTTTCCAAAATGTTGTGTTAAGTCCCTTGTATCTTCATGGAGCCTTAAGTCTTTATCACGCATAATTTTTTGATACTTCTCTTCCATGGCTTCTCACATCTAATTTTTGCTGCCAGACTTTTGCTGGCAGAACTGTGAAATTGGCACAGTAGTTAATGTGCCACTTGTCACTCCCAAAGCACTGTTTATTTCACTGGGTATCAGTTTTGTATGAAAGCTGCTATACAAAACAAGAGAACAAAATATGGGAGATAGACAGACATGCAGGAAGAAATATTTACACTGAAATTCTGTGGTATGTAGATTGCTGTCCCCACTTCTACTGGTTAGCTTTTGCTTGATATATACCCAGAATTTCAAGGGTGTTTTTTATTGTTCTCTGGTAACCACTCACAGGGTGCTTAGTGCCTCTATATGCTACATTAACAAGACTTAAACAGTAGGGATTTGCTATGACCTGGATATCCTTTTCTTGGTTGTTCACTGGGGGCTGGGTTTTGTGATGGTTTGGGGGTTTTCCCTAGTAAAGATAAATTTCATTTTCCAGTCTCTGAAATGGAGCTTTAAAATACTTGAATTTGTCTTTGGTGGACCTCAACTATGTTTCACCTATACATATGAAGTTGGGGGATGGGTGAAAATGACATTCTCTGTGTAGGTTTTCAAAAGTCTCTGTAGGAGTGCAGAACCTTGATGTCACCTTGAGGGGATTCATCAAAATGTGTTCTAATTTGGCTGGCCTGGTTGCCAGGGTAGACGTGTAGTTTTCAATCTTTGAACGTTTTGTTGATCGAAGTAAGAAGAGAGTGTCCATTTATAACTTTTGACAGCTTCAGCAATGGCCCTTTCTGTCAGGCAGTGTCATGTATAGAGGAGCGAGCAACAAGCACAGCTGCTATCCTTAATTTACTTTGATAAAACACTTTTACACAGATGGTCAGCGATAGAAACTGATCACATTGGCTGACACCAGATTTAGATAATGCTCTCAAAGTCTTCGATGAGCGTTGACTCCTAAGCTGATGATACTAATTTTTTTTTCATACTTAACAGGGAGATTCTTTATGAAGTTCATTACAACATAGCGGGTTTTTGCATACTGCACTGTATTCACATCCTAAAGTGGAATTGTGAACTTTTGCAAGTCAAAAGGAGTTTCTCTACTTCTGTTTTATCACAGAATTTCCTATTATTCTGTTATGCACACACACACAAAAAATTAATGAACCAACTAAACAAAAAGATTGCAAAAGATTATCTTTTAAAATTGTTTTCATTAACTCATAGACAGTAGATTTTGTGATGGTGATGATAATACACATTTTCTTTGTGAGGTTTTTGGATTTATTACCATACTAACCTTGCTTTACAAAAAACCTGCTCAATCTCTAATTAGTATTTTTCCTCAAAAATGTTTTTTTCCTTGAAAATTGTTTTAAAGGAGTTTATCCTAATTGCTTTTAATTTATTTTTTTTTCAGGGAGTGCTGGAACACCTGTTATCTTCAATGAAAATGGAGATGCTCCAGGACGCTATGATATTTTTCAGTATCAAATCACCAACAAGAGTACAGAATACAAAGTAATTGGTCAGTGGACTAACCAACTTCATCTAAATGTAAGTCCTTGATTATGATGCTGACACTGGAGAATACTCATTTCAGTATTACATTATTTCAAACCACTTCAAAAGTGTTGATGATTTCTTCTCTGTTGGCAGAAGAAAGCTCTTCCATTCTTTTCTTGAGAAGACAGTAAAAGCACAATAAGCTGAAACATTCTTTATATTTTGAAGTAGGTTGAATTGTGTATTTGCCTACACCTTTAAATGATATTTTAGAATCTTTATATATATCTGATATTCCTCAAACTGATTATGAAGTTAGTCAGGGAAATAGTAACTCATGCTTCAAAAGAGAGTGTCAGACAAAATGATGGGTACATATATATTGCTCAGGTATTTCAAATAATACAAAGATGTGGAAATAAATTTAGTAACAGACATGTTTGGACTCTAACACTTCTGATTTAGTTGAAAAACTGGGATGATGTACTGCAATAAAAATATTTCTTGAACATAAAGGGAGAACTTGCAGTTTTTTCTAGGATTAGTATAGTCCCTTATTACTTAATAGTAAAAGAACAAACAGACACAGAGCTTACCCATCAGGAGGTGTTTCTATTTGCTACCTCAATATGTTTTGCAACTTTTTTGGTAGTTAAGCCCCACCTGTGCATGGAATTTTTGAAAATCACTGTCCCAATAAGGACCAGAGAATATAATATGCAATGTTTTTATGACCGCTAAGCATCAAGCCACAGATTTAACTTGAGAAGTTGTTGGCTCCAAGGCACTTCTTTCTGTCAGGAGGTGTCTCCATGCATGAAGAGTGACAGTCATGAGAAAAGCAAAATGAAGTTAACCCCTTTCCTTGTCATCTGTGCAATATTTATGGGGTTTGTTTCAGGTATATCAGCCATTTGAGTAGCTCTGCAACTGTGAAATATCAAGTGCTGTTTTCTAAGGGTTGATGAGAAGGGCAACAGGGTGAATTGGCTAGATTAACCAAAGGGAGTTTATACAGTGACCTTAATCAAACCACAAAAAGCAAGTTTCAAACAGCTCTGGTTTTCCATGTGAGAGGTTCCTGAAGAAGAGTAACAAAGACAGTGTAGTAAATATTTACAAATGATTCTCCTGTTGAGACTACTTTGCAATAATTACCTGAGTGCTACCCACAGTAACACATATCATAGCTCCCTCTTTTCAGCCACAGCTATTAAACCACTTTACCATCTCTACCATTTAATATCTATAACTACTTGGCAAGGACTTATTCATTTTATTCTTCTGCCCAAATGTAAAAAAACACTATCAGCAGAGACTGTGTGTAATGGATTGTATGGCAGTGTTATCTCCCTCCACTAAAATGATATCTGTCTGTTGAAAGGCATGAATAGAAAAAAAAGGGTTAAAGAAGTTTAAAAATTATTAATAAATAGTAGTTTCTGAAAAACACTAGAGTTAAACCCTTATCATAACTATTATGTCATATATTCCAGGTTTTCATAATTACTGCAGTTTTCTGAGAAGTCATTGATTAATAAGTGAGCTGAAAAGCCGATATACACATTTTACACTAATGTTAGTAGTAACACAACAGTTAGGTAGTAGTAACTAAAAGCTACCTCAGAATTTACTTCAATTTTAATTCCATTCCAATTTGCCTTTTTCTATCCCACCCTGGGCTGCTAAATTTTTCATTAAGCCTGTAGCTTTTCAGTCCTGTTATTTCTGCCTGATGTACGTGTACTCCAGGGAGTTCTCTGAAATATGATTAGACTGGATGCTACTCAGACTACTGAAACCACACCGTGCTAACCACACTGACCACAAAGCTGTTGTGAAAGGATTTATCTAAGGACAGTCCTTGTTTACTCCATGTTAGGAAGTTCTTTGGCTCTCTTTTTTCATCTATTTTTTTTTTTATTTGTTGTCATGAGCTCATGTGCTGGACACAACTGGTTGTCCAAATTCACAGGCAAACTCTCTAGCGTGTGGAGTCACAGAGATGTGAATAGACTGGCACACTGCTCCTCAGCATGTGTTTCTGCTCCCAGCCTTGTGCCATGGCTCCGCTGTCATCCCACTGTCCTCTGATCTGCTGCACATCTCCTGCCCACGTGGACCAGGGTGTGTGTAGACACACAGGGGTTCATCCTGCCCTGCATGGTGCAACTGGATTGATTCAGCAAGGAGATGTTCTACAGTTTCTTGACTTCTTTCTCATGACATCTTTATCTAGAGCCTGGAGTATTTCTAAAGAAAAAACTGGGGTTTTTTCCTTCAAGTCTGTCAGGACTTGAGATATTGCATGCTGGTCTCCGTTGGTGTCTGTAGGCACTGCTACAGTGACAATGAAGAAGGAAGTCATAATAGTGGTGGTACAGTTCATTTCCATTTGTTTCTATATTCACTAAACTTCCTTAGCATGTGTTGATGGTAGTTATGCCATATGATGATCTGTTGTGGCAAAGCTATTGCCTCCTCTCACTGACGAAAGGTACTAAAACTAACTAAGCTTTGTGGATGATTGTCAGTACTCCAAATCATCATATTGCAAATTAGGTAGTGCCTTTGATTGCCAATGGATCAATGGGAACACAGTGGATATTTTCAGTTGGTTTCAGTGAAAACATCTATATTTATTGAAGGTAAGATGACAAAGCACTTTTTCCCCTGCTGTTCTGTAAAGGAGTTGCTTTTAAAATACAATGCTTTTTCCCACTGTATCCTTCTTTCTCCTGTAGTTTCTTCTTAATGAAGGCACATGTAACCATGGTTGTTAATGAGTCTCTGTCAGCTAGATATCCTCTATAGGTACTTCTGTTTTTACAGATATTTCTACTTCAAATTGGGTAGCAACAAGTTTTAGCTATGACTGTGTTTATAATTGTGTTTATCTATATGGCTGATATTGTGCTTCAGAAAAATTATAGCTTTTATTCATTTATTTATTTTTGATGCAGGAAAAATAGATCATGAAAGTACCAGGTTTGCAGTACAGTTCAAACTTTGTAACAATTAATGAAACTAAGATTAGAACATCTTGCCTCCAAATAATTGAATCAAAGGGTTTCCTTTTTTCTTTCTGGTACTATTTTTTTTTTCCTTTTTGTTTTCCTTTTCCTTAGGATGCTCTTTGATATTGTCTGTGTTGTGTTCTGTCTGCAGGTCTCTGTTGTGTGGGCTACAGCTCCTCACGCAGTGACCAGCCCTGCTCCTGTCTCTGACCCCAACCCCAGGGTGCAGGATTCCTCTGGCCGGGTCTGCGATTCCTCAAGGTTTTTGCTGACTCTGCAGAGTCCTTGTGGTCAAGTTTCAGACTAGTTCCTTTCCTGGTGCAGTGCTAGCTTTCCCTTCAGGCAGATAGTGCTGACTCTGGCTGGATAAAGGCTCTGTATTACTCTCCCTGAGGGGCTCTTTGTCAGCAGGCTTCACCATCTGCAGAGACCCTTCTAGCTGTGATGCTGGTTTCTCCCTGTAGTCCTCAGTAACATGAATGCACTGCTTTAGGCAGTTTGACCTTTCAGATTTCCTCTGGAGCAGATATAGCTTCCAGATATAGGAATTTCATGATTACTGATCAGTACTACTCTAGCAGTTCTTAGAAAACAAATGCCTGTATGGCATTGTTGAGAGATGCAGTCCAGAAGTTAAATTAAAAAAAGAATCACCGTCTTAAAAATGTAAAGTTTTGTGTGATTCTTGAGTCTGAATAAGTTATTTCAACCTTTGACACATGCAAAGCAACACTGAAAGCAGATATTTAGAAAATCAATCTATAATACCTAAGAACTTAATTGTCTTTTATATAATTATCATTTTATGTGATTTTGACAATGTAAATTTATACCCCTTTTAAAATCCTTTTACTCTCTAAGGTTACCTGACTTTAAATGATCTTAATGTACTGGAAATAACCAGACCTTAAAAATTTTTAGTATCAATTTGAAGGAAAAAATAATTGCCTTAGAACTTCTGACTTCTATATGATAGCTGTCAGGGTTTTCTGTTGTTTGCTTTCCTCTTTTTCTTTTCTCTATCCATAGAAAAGGAGAACTTATTTTTCAGGAAACTGTGATAGTTAAAATTATTACTTTCAAAAAATATTCCGGTTTTCATAATTAATAAAAATCCAGGAAAAAGTGGTTGTTTCTGCAAAAGTTATGTTTTATTCATATTGCAACGGTATTTTGCATACCAGGTCACATGTAAAAGTTCCCTACAAATGTGTGGGTTTAGCAAATTTGAGCTCTCAACCATGTAATCTCTGTAGGAGGAAAGTTGTTAAAAACAAGCTTGCTTTTCCTGGCACTTATGATTTGTAATCAACTTCCTTTTATGATTAATAATGAATTCCCTCTTAGAATATGTATTCTGTTGCACATGTTGTAATAAGGGCTAGATCAAGATGTTGACTGGTGGCTTTTGTCAGTGGCAGTAAATGAGAATAGTCGCAGTCCTAAAGTTTTAATAACAAGTTTCTCAGTTTCCTTTCCTTAAGAACCAATTCAGTTTGCTCTGATTAATTTCTAAGGGACCTTTTCCCCTCTTTAAAAATGTTCTGGTTTGAAACCTAAATGCCAGTTAGAAAAAAAAAAAAAAAAGTTGAAATGTTTAAGAGTTTTAGAATTTAATATTTTTACTTTAAAAAAAAATCCTTTTTAAAACATTTTCAGATTTCATTTCAAGTTTATGCATTTGGTCTACCAAAATCTATGTTTAAAGAGCCTAATCTGAAAAATATATAGATCCAAATCTATATTCTTCAAAGTTAATAATTTTGATCGCTGCAACTTTAAGCAGACACGATTACTGGTGCTTTCTCAATCACGTACTTAACAGATGCAGTTAAAAAGCTTGGGTGGATATCTATTTATGTGATATTATCCCTTAAGAAAAAAACCAAAGCATATCAAAATACTGTATGTTTCAAGTGAAAACAGTGGCATTTTAAAGACAATTCACTTGTTCTTTTTTTTTTTTTACCAGATCACAAGAATTCCATTGAAAGGCAACATAAAATTTACAATAACAAATTTTTAACATTCTCTTAGAAATAATAGGATGCATTAGCTTTCAGATTTATGGAGTGTATGCACTGAGGATATAAATGACTCAAGGGCATCCATTTTTCTGTAATAGCCTTTATTTATGACTAAGAAAAACATAAATTGAAATTACACTGATGTGATGAACTATCAGAGAGACAGCCATAATCATCATCAGCCTTAAGCACAGTGTTTGATGAACTAGTAAAAATTGGGAACCCCACATTGACAATGAGCTTCCCTTCAGGCAGCCATATCACAAGAAGATTTGAATCTGTATTTGATTTCTCTCCTTTTCTAGGACTCTTGTAAATTATGTATCTAATCCTGAAGGAAACTATCAACACTGACATTAGTCAAATCTTTTTTGAAGAAACAGATTCAAAATGTATTAGTCTCCTTTCTTGTGACATCGTAAAAGAAAATTATTCAAGAAGCTTCTGATGTTTTCTCTAACTGAAGCAAATAAGTTTGAAACTTCGCTGTAGGCCACTGTGTTTCATTAAAGAAACCAGAGTGCCTTTTTTCCTGTGTTTGCTATTATATAATTGATAGATGTTTTCAAATTGCTGAACCTAAGCCCTGTGCTTAACAAAAGAACACACTACAGTGAAATACACAACAGTACTTGTTTGAAATACACCACAGTATATACACACGCTTAGTGCTGTAAATTATTATATCTTTAAATAAAACATGACAATCATACTGCCTGCAGGGCATTCTTCTGCCCATATGTAATAGGGCATTAAGGTTTAAACTCCACCCCATCCACATGATCTGACTGAAAATTGTTGATGCTGGGTTAAAAACAAAGCTCAATGAGACAAGTAAAAATGCGTTAGGATCTTCTATTCTCAGAATTAGTCTGCTGTCTTTCTTTATTCTACACAGGACTGAAAGTAGAAAGAGACTATCATGGTTTTTAGAAGATTACTTAGTTTTTATAAAGCTAGTCCTGATCTTAGCACTGGTGAATAAGTATGACTCAAGGTTCTTCTTCAGACTCAGGATTTATTTTTCTTTAATGTCAGAGTCTGAGGTCATTATGAATCTTGTACTCACTAAGCAAAGATGCTAGACAGAAGAGATCAGTCAGCAGAGGATACAGTGGATGCAGACTGTAAGCTAGCTAACAAAATACACAAAATGTGGAACAAAATCAGGATTTTATGGGTTTTGCAAGGTTGCAGATTGTATTAAAAAAAAAAAAAAAAAACAAACTTTTGAGTGTGAGGGCAATAAACTGAATCCAGATGTTGAGAAAGCATTAAAAATTTTGAGATATGCCTGTAGAACAGATACTCTTTCAGACATGATTGAAAATCTAAACAGCACTTGGATTCTAATGCCAATGACCTTAGAAGAACCCAAGAAGAAAACTTGTCTTCCTTCTGAAGCTTACTACCCTCTTGGTCCTAAAAACCTTGTTGGTTTTTTTAACCCTCAGTGAAACAGGTATCATGACTGATTCACCAGAGGAAAAAAAAAAAAAAAAAAAAAGGAAAAAAAGAGATCTGCTAAAAAAGTGACTTGAACTTGCATAACCATTTGTTCTTCATTAGAATGACACCAGATTGCCAATGAAACAGACTATGCTTGAGATTTAGGATGAATAGGGATTATTTCCCACCTTGTCAGGTTGAGTGAAAGTTAGATTTTTCAAATGAAGCATGGGGTTGCAGTTGCATGCTTGGCCGTGAGTTTATCGCGGGATTCTTGAGTAGATGGTAGGTATTTTATATGTTTTTGTGATCATCCTTTGTAAGAAGTTTCATGATTAGAATGAACTATTCTTAAAATAGCCATAGCCAACAGGACCATGGAGTATTCTTGATTCTTCAAAAAAACAGAAAGGAGGCCTTTTCATGCAAGACAAATATATCACTTGTGTTTTAAAAGATTTATTTCTCTTTCTCAATAAAAACGAGTGTGCAGTGATAGAACAATGAAAAATCGGGAGCTTTTATATGTATTCATGGTGAGCTCTGCCTTCATATATGGGACTTTAGACCAGGGTTAGCTGCTACCCTGGTACCAGATAATGTTGTGAGTTTTAGCACAGATGAACAGCTACTGGGCAGAGACGCAGTTTGAATTATGCGTGGCTGGCAGGGAATCTGCAGTGAATTGCCTTCTGAGGTACCCCTGTGAAACATGGAGTATTAGTGTGTTTCTTCCCCAGTCTCTTCCATCTTTCTCCTTTCACCCACAGAAATTTATATATGTATTATAATTTGAAGACTGAGCTGCCCTTTAAACCTAGAAGCAAAATATTCATGCTTAAAAGCAAAAATGGTAGATTAAATGACTTTAATTATTGTTCATTTGTGTTACATAATGGAAGTCTACTACTAAATTAAAAATCATTAAATGGAAAACGAAGGAATTGTTCAGTGGTTAAGATGTGATGAAACAGAATACCTAGCAGTTAGCAGTACATTACTATGTGATTATTTTTTCTGTTTGCTGCGATTTCACTTCATCTTGCAGTATTATTAATTTAATTTCATCTAATATTTACCCAGGACTTTTCATCCTGATAAATCCCCAAACACTTTTTTTTTTTTTTAATTATTTAAATACATGGAGTGAATTATTTTCTGAATTTCCAAAATGGTATCATTGGGTTTAGTAGTGATACTGTGACAGTACAGGTTAAGGCAGGGAATGAAGAATCCAGAGATAATATCATTGTAACTTCAGCTCACTGTAGACAGATGTGGTGTTCAGTGGGGAATAGAATGTGCCAGGAATGACTGGATCAAGTAGGGAAGGTTGCAGTAATGTTTCTATTAACTCCATGAATTGAAGTGAAACCCCCTTTATGGAAAGCATAGGCCGAAAGCTAAGCAATGTCTTTGGAATGGTTAACTGAGATTTGCATCACCAGAGGCTATTGCAGTAAGGAACACCTAGACTAGTGATTCAATCCATCTGTTCTCTTCCCCAGTGCTATGACATCGTTAGCAGAACTGTGACCTCACTTTGAAAAGTAGAGGAGCTAGAAGAGTCCAGCTGCAAGCAACAATTATGATCAGCTTTTTGTTGAGCAAACTAGGATTGTTTAGTCTGGAGAAGACTGAACTGAGGGGACTTTACGTTAATCTCTCCCAATACAGAAAAGATTACTTAGGAAGAGAATGAATTGTCAATCATAGTTAATTTGGCTATTAGAAGAAGTAGTGGATTTGAATTACAGTAAGAGAGATTTGATGCGGACATGCTGGAAGATTCTAATGATGAGGGTAGTGAAACACTGGAGCTGCATTGCCTGGGAGGCTGGTCAGTCTCCAGCACTATGGGCTGGTTGGAACAGGTGATGTATACAGACTGATTTTGCATAGTTGATTCAGAGGAAGGGCCAGAAGAGTACTCCCCAAGATTTCCTTCAGCCACTTTTTCTTACTTTTTGTGTCTTTTGTTAGTTTTGTTTGATTTGCTGGTGATCCCCTCAAAGGTCGATTTTCCATATGCCTTGAACAAGTGTTGGGAGGCATGCAAGCAACTGGACTTCTACACTCTAGGTTTCCTGAGTGAATGCAAAACTGTGTATGTCTTTAGCAAGAACTCTACAAGAACACCATGACAGATTTATTAGTTTATAAACTTGCTTGCTTTTTTAGGATCTTCTGTTGCTTCAGGTTGTATACCACATTAGTAGGTAAGAGCAACTTTTCTATAATCCTTGGAGAGCTTCTCATTCACATATGACATTTTTTACGTGAGAGCTGCTTAATACTTCCCAAACTTATTTATGCTCGTTTATATCTATTTGGAAAAAAGTTTACTATAGTGACAATGGTGATTTCTTTTACATAGAACTTCTTTCCATACCATTTCTCAGAGAAGCATTTTCCCTGTAACCAAAAGCAATACAGCAGCTCCAGCCATAAAAATATTTTAAAATGCATCATTAATTAGCCAAGTAGTAGGAAAAGTGGGATCACTTTTCAGTGTTTCTTATTTACTTTATTCTTATAAATATAAAAAATCAGTTTCTTAAATAGGTATTTGATAAAACCAGAAAAAGCAGTCTTGGAATTTAGCTGACATGAGAATACGTTGAATTTTTCTATTTATCTGATCTAGTTATGATCTTAGTTTTTGATTTGGACTCAAAATATTTAGTAGCTGAAATCTGCCCTGGCACTATAGGAGGTAGCTAAAGGGTTCTCAAGAGACTATTTAGACCTTGCATAAAGTCACCATCTTCTATACTTGTGTTACTCCAAGGATGAGGGTGAAGACAGACTCTGAAGGCATTCTCTTAGATTTTTAACTACTATATCACTCTGAAGTGTCTTATAAATACCTGACTTTACTCCTCCTTGCTATAATTTAATCCTGTTCCTTCTTACTTTATCCAGTATACACTGAGCACATCCTCATCCTTTTCATGTATTTGAAGACTGTTGTTTTACCCCCTGGGCAGTGTTATTCCTTCAGGCAGTACATCCTGAATTTAGTCAATTTAGTCACACAGATCATGTTTTTATAGACACACTTTTGATCTTTGCTGATTTCCTCTGGACTCCCCATTTGACTCTGGTTCAAACTGAAACACGATGATCCAACATTCAAAAAGTGCTCTGGCTGAAGTCTCACTAGCGCAGAGTACAAGGGGAGCATCATTTCGTGTATTAATGAGTCTGGAGTACAGGAGAAAAAATTATTTCATCTATCTGTGTTTCTCAGGATGGCATTTGCCCCTTCTGCAACAGTATGATATGGGTTCAACACATTATAATCTACTAGAACCCCAAGATGTCTATTTGCTGCAGGGCTGCTATCTTTCTGTCCTTCCTGACCCATAATGTGCCACCTGTTAGTTGTCTTTGTTAAGCTGAATTCTCCTTTGTATCAGACTCTCTGTAGTATCATTTGGAATAAGTGTCCTGACCTTCAGCATAGCTTCAACCTTTTCCAGTGTTATTGTCCAAATTTGATCAACATATGCTCTATTTTATCACCCAAACTGCATTGAGTGGTTATTACAAGTACTGAAAAACAGCAGACTAAGAATGGTCCTTTCCAGGCCCCACCCTGTACCACCCCTTTCATTCTGACAGTGAATAGTGAATCAATGACAAATTTTGTCTTCCCACAGCCTTCTGATATAATTTGCACCTAGCCCTTAGGGGTTAGATCTGTTGCAACAGGTTGCTTATGACTGAGAGTGGAATTTGAGATGGTGTCAAAAATCCTTTTCATGTTAAGATAAATGACACCTAGCTGCTTGCCTCTCATCCACGATGCCTGGTTACCCTCTCACTGAAGGAAATGTGACAGCTCGTTGCTGACAGATCCCTTTTGGCTGTTATTTGTCTTGTTTGTTTTCTCTGTATTTTTGAAATGTGTTTGTTTATTTCTTTCTGGATTTTTCTGGGAATTCAAGTTAAACTGAATGATTGATAATTCCCTGGCTCCTTCTTTTCCCCACTTTTCTGAGTATAAGCACTGGCTTTCCCATTTGCAAGTTCTCCATACTTCCCCATACTTCCTCAGACAGTTCTTTATGTATAATAGAATAAATCTCAATATGTCCAGTCCATATGAGAACCCCTAACTTCCTCAAGTACTCTCATTTTGAATGTGTTCATCTTTCCTTCCTTAGTAACAAGGATTTTTTTTTCTTTTTCTGACTAAATGTGCTGTGTGCTATTTTCTCTAGCTTAAACTTCTTCCACATGCTTGTTTTGTGCCTGCCAAATCACTAAGTCTCTCCACATAATTTTCAATTTAATTATTGACTCTTCGTTCTGAGCAGCAGCATAGACTTGGCAAAGGGAGCTCTTCCCCTGCTGCTGAAAA
This sequence comes from Eurypyga helias, assembly GCF_000690775.1. Taxonomy (NCBI): domain Eukaryota; kingdom Metazoa; phylum Chordata; class Aves; order Eurypygiformes; family Eurypygidae; genus Eurypyga; species Eurypyga helias. The sequence goes on along the minus strand of NW_010251960.1, from coordinate 1,168 downwards.
TCTCAGTATAAAACACACTCTGATTTCTGCCGGTTCTGAAGTAGTTCAGACTTTCAGACTTTTTATATGTGAATTTGTGACTGAAACTGTGTCTAAAGGGTCAGTATGATTTCTTTTGTTTATGTAGTGCTGAAAATTCAGTATTATTATTGTGGAAAGATCTGACTGTTCACTAAGAGGCAGCTGGCAAAGAAGATAAAAGCTATTATAGTGGAAAACCACATTAAAGTAATGTCAAAATGTACGTCTCGGTGTTTAGGATTTTGCAGCGCTCCAGGGTAGAATGTACTATGCATATTAACAGCTTTTTTTTTCCTAAAACCAGGTTGGACAAATATGTCAGGAGCGGTTTAGGTATAGTGCCTCTTTTCTTGAGACAGGGAAATAAATTTGATCCCTACATTTCAGCCGAGCTTGTCTGTTCCTCTGTCACAGTCAATTAAGGTACAAGGTTGCTGAGGTGAGGGCAACTTTGCTCAAAATTTCAAGTGCTTCACTTTGCTGGAACATTGTTTAGAGGCTGAGCAGCACAGGATCACAGGATACTCTAGCTCTGTTTTATGTTATTCTTTGAGAGGTCAGTGAGATGTTACTGCTTTTGTGCTTTCTGTCTTGCTGCCACTTATGCTTGGATGGAAAGCTCAGGAAATATATGCAAAATTGCTCTGCTCTCTTCTTTCAGTTCCCCTATTAAAAATATTTTTGTTAAAATTTCCTTAAAAAGCTTCTGTTTGGAGGTATGCTATGGTTGATCACACTGATCAGTGTTGCCTTATTGTTTTTAGGATGTCCTTTTCTGTCTTGTGCTGATACTCTGCTTTCCTTTATCTTATGGTTTGACTGTGAATTCTTTAGAATTGAGTCTTTTTTTTTTTTTTCTTTTTGTGGATTTGTATAGCCCTTAGTGCAATTAAGGTCTTGGTCTGTGAGGAGTGTGGGAATTAAAAAAAATGTGTTATTTTTATGTTGTTATTATTTTGTAGGAAAGGTTGTGCAGGTCAAATTTTAGAGGCATTCGTTCTTCAGTTTCACATGCCTAGCATCTTTTCCTCTGCTCAAGAAATAGGAAATAGATTAAACCATTTAAAACTAATGGGGCTGGTTCAAAATTAAAAAAACCCCACTGTTATGGTCTAACCCCAGTCAGCAAAATACCACAAAGCCACTC
>NW_010251959.1:51758-83484 GCF_000690775.1 Eurypyga helias | reverse complement strand
ACGGCTTGGGGATGAGATGGCTAACGGGCCGTGCGTGGCTGGGCTGCGGCGGGGCCGTGTGAACTGCTCTGCCCTCTGCTAACGCCCCCCTTCTTTACAATTTTCTAGGCTCATCGATGAGGAGATGTAGCAGTAACGCTCAGCAATGGGTGACGTTTTAGCTTATGAAGCTGAATTACTCGGAATTGTGAGAGAGGTTGGTTTTTTTCACGTTTTTTCTTTGTTTATTTGGTTGAAATGAGCAAGGCAAAATTTCATAACGCTTTGCATTCAGAGCCAGGCATTGTAACTGTGGTCTATTAACTGGCCAGGTGTTTGCTGCAGCCTGTAATCACTGATTCTTCTCATGCTCTGTAGATTTAAAGGGCTTAATGTCCATTAAATGATAGCAGTCAAATATCTAATCAGTCTAGAATTATGAATTGTTTATTGTAAACGAGGTTTTCATTAGAAGAACAGTTAAGCAGGTCAGATCCACAGACAGCTTTGGGGATCAGGTCCAGTCTGGGATAATGGTGAGATCTTTAAAACGTTGCTTAGCAGCCACCTTATTCCATGAACGTATAAAATGACAGGGTCACGTAAAAACCCTAGAGATGACAAAGCCCAGGCTGGAGATCTGAGACTACTGATCTCTATGGTTTAATGCCTAAGCAGGATTTTCCAGCTAGGCACTCCTCTGCCCGGACTGCCCATAAGAGGTAATCAGAAGATACTGTGAAGTGTGAAGCGGTCCTGTGAAAAAGAGACAAACTTCCAAGGGCAGGTGCCTCTCTGGTAGCCTGTGCCTTAGCCTTTGGGATAAATTGGTTAAAGTGTTATGATTTGGTACAAGAACACAAGCTCATCTCTGCTGCTTGTTACTCCCTCACTCCTTTGCTGGACACTGGGTTGACAGACGAGTTTAGGGCCCTAAGGGAACACCAAACCAAGAACCTAACCTTCCTGCCTTGTATGCTTGTGAAGCGAAGAAAGTAAATGCTTCTTGCTCTCTGTAGCAATGCTGGGAATCCAGATCGAGTTTGCAAAATGAAATGTGATGTCTTGCCTCAGCAACCAATAGTTAAGACTGCTGAGATGGGGAAGGAGGGGAGAGTTGTGACTGCACAGTGTGGGAGAAAGAAGCAGCGCTGTTTATGTTTCTCAGCAGAACAGTGCTTGACTAGTTGTTCATTCTTGGACTTGCACAGCTTCAGATGAGTGACCTGGCTTAGAATAGCTTGAATTCTGACTGCTGCTGTGGAGACGAGAGTCACACTTAAGATTTCGGCCCCTGAGAATGTTATTTGCAAGGAAGTTATTTACTTGTTTTTCCAACGAAGGTATAGAATTGATGGACTGTAGTTCTCTTTCTTCTTTGGTTGAATGAAATTACTGGCTAAATCCAGGGGGATCATTCTTTCAGACAGAATGTGTTTGGTTGTCAGTGCTATTCTCTAGCATTCAGGAGGAAATTTAGTTGAGAGGCAGTGTTTTCCTGCCACATGAGGTACCGGCTCTTGGTTTGTCGCTGTGTGGTCTTTGGCATTTGTGCGCCCTGCTACAGAGAAACTTGAAAGAACTTAGCAATTCATGGGCTGCTCATTGAACCATTGGTCATCTAAAAAAAATATTGTTCCTGTATGTTTTTTGCCTTTTAGTATTTGGATTTTGCTGAATTTGAAGAAACAGTGAAAGTATTTACAAAGGAATGTAAACTAAAAGGGAAGCCACTACCTAAACCAGCAGGTGTTTCCCCAAGAGATTCAAAAGCTTCGCCTGTTCAGGTAACTCATTGTTTACACTTGCTCTGGGTAATAAAGGCCACTAACCCTGTGTGAATTATTACAGCAGGGAGATTATCTGAGCTGAACTGATTCTTGATTATTTGAAGAATTGTGCTAGCAGTCTTCTTTCTGTGCAGGCACCTTCAAGTTTGGGTGGGTTTTGTTTTGTTTTGTTTTCAGAACTCCAGTCATTTTGAACCTGGGACAGTAGTTTTGGTTCACACCACTTTAGGTTTTTAGCTTGCCATACTTTGGGAACACTGATTTTCGTACACCGTAGGCATTTATTTTTCCCTTATGGTCTGGTCCCCAGATTAACGTGCTTGAAAATTTGGGCCTTAACCTCTTGTCTTGATTGTTGATTCAGGCTCTCAGAGATACTAAGGACAGGTGGAGAAAGGATATTGAGGTGGTCATTGAATATTGAGAGATTTTTGGATAAAACTTAATTCAGAGGGTTCAGACAGCACTTGAATTCTTCACTCACTAACCTACTGTTGAAAAGACGTAGCTCTTCTGTGTTTGGTTTTTCATGGAATTCTTTTCCCCTCTGCAGAAAGATCTGCTTACGGCATTTGAAAATGGTGTGCAGAAAGTTTTCTTCCAACTCTGGGAGGAGCATATTTCATCCTCAGTCCGGGAAGACGAACCAGTTGCTCAGAAGCTGGAGTTCTATATTCACATACACTTTGCCACCTACCTCTTCAAACACTCTGTGGGAAAGCCTGTAAGTTTAGTTCACAGTTCAAACTTCAGATTGCTTTTGTTTCTGTTACTTCACTTATTTGTCTTTAGTGTGGATGAGGATGGGATGTGTAGTAAGAAGTATTCCCAGTAAGAAGTATATCCAGTTTTTGGGCTGCAGGGTTCATTTTAGTTGAACCAGACACTTTGTATTGTGAAGTACAGAGATGGAATTTGGAGGTGTCCTTGGAGCTCCTGAAGTATTTTAACTCATAAAATATCAGCATGTTGACACTTTTGCACGTCTAATTGTAGTCCATAAGAGGTTCTTAAAACACTTAGTTTGCTTCCAGTTGGGACTGTAGCTGTGTGTTGAAATATAAACATTTCTGATAAAATGGGAAAGATGAATCTTGACCAGCTCAATGTATCATATTGAAAACTGTAGTTCCAAGCTGCCATAAAATACAGTTCTGTTTCATGGGATTTTACGATGACAACACATGTAAGTAGCCTGGAGTCAGCCAGATCAGCCAGGGCTTTATAGTATCTGCCTTACCCCTGTCAGCTGCTACAGGGGTATTAGGGTGCCTTCAGTGTGTTTTCCAGCCTCTTAAGGAGCTTTTGGTCTGTTCTGTGTGCCAGCTCCCCTTCCTGGTGCTGTGTGGGTGGATTTTACGGTTCTGCACTTGTCGCTGAAATAAAGCACGTAGGTGTTTGCTCTCTGCCTTGCGTGTGGAAAGGGCACCCTGCTTTAGAAATCTAGCCTGAAGTTGGAGAGACAATTTACATTCAAAAAGCAATTGTCCCTCTCTTTTTTTTGTTGGGCCTGGATAACATAAATAACATTGATTTAATTTTTTTTTTAATGGTGAAAACAAGATATAATGCTCTCTAATTAAATAAGTGTTGCTTTCTACATAACAAATCCTCTGGGATTTCAAACTTGATATTAACGTATTTAGGTCTTTGCTCATATTTGCCAGTTTTACAGTGCATTTGGTCTGGTAGTTTTCTAAATAAATATGCTGGTTTGTTTGCTAGGACAAAGCTGAACTTGAGGAAAGGATTTCTCATTTTAAGGCATACCTGGAGACAAAAGGAGCTGCACTGAGCCAGACTACAGAGTTTCTTCCCTTCTACGCTTTGCCTTTTGTTCCGAACCCCATGGTACATCCTTCCTTTAAAGAACTTTTCCAGGTAAGTATCTGTTTTGGAGAGATGGTATTTATGATGACTTTTCTCATGGGGTGATAGATAATGAATGATGCTTAGTTTGGTGATCACTTTCATCGTTTCCTTTAACAGAAACTGTAGAATCATGAAAGAAGATCTCTTTGGTGGAGGAAGGATTATAAGAGTGCTATCAATTACTGTACCATCTTAAATAGATTTGCAGGAGTCCTCAGTGGTGTGCCAGCTTTATGTCCATAACTAAGAATTGCTGCCTTCTCTTTCCTTTCCATGCAACTGTGAAATCTGCATGGTTCTGGGAATCGCAATGTAGTAGTTCAAGCAAGCCAGTGGAGTCAGAGGTTGTTGTCCGACCTCGCTGTCTGTATGTACCTAGCTGGATTTAAAGCAGGATAGCTAGGCATAACGAGACTGAACCAGTTACATTTAATGTGGAAAAGAGAAAGCAAGTTCATGAGTAATCCTCCAGTCACAGAAGATGAGTCAGTGTTGTCTGTTCTGAGACTCTTCCCCACCCCGCCCCCCAAAAAATGCTGGAACAGCATAGCCATGCTTAGTGGTCTGGTGACTCTTGCCACAGGCATTTTTCCTGGTTATTTTTTTTGTTAAATAAGTTTCAGCTTTTGAATGGCTGTTTCAGAGTTCAGTTCTTAGGCTCACACGTGTGAGGTGAGAAGTGTAAAAGTGTAAAAGTTAGTGTGCTTGAGCTTCGAAACAGATCTCGTTTGCAGGTGAACTTTCTGTGTGAGGATGCTCCCCAGCTACTGATGAAGGAGTAATAATCCACCCTTACACTGACTGCTTTCTGGGCACCATGCAGGGAGGTGGTTAGGAGAGGATGTCCAGAGCTGTGGTTTGACGTTCCAAAGCGGTGGTGGTAGTACCCGTGGGGAAGGTTCAGCCACCATTTCACCTGCTGACGGCTTGTTCCTGCAGCGCATAACTGCCCTTCACTTCTTGCTTATGCTGGAAACGGCTGGTTATGTGGTTGTGCTTGAACTGGGTCAAGGAATTGATCTGCTTTATTGCGTGTGCGTACACAGCTCGCACGCGAGCGCACAGACACACAAGTACACAAATTTGTAAACTATGTGTATTTTGCAGAGTTATATGCTTGAAATGCTTCACCATGCTATCACGTGGATAGTTGTGCTGGCTTATCTAAGCAACTGCGGGCAGTTATTGTGGTGGGGGGAGACTTCTTGAGCCTGCATTGCTGCCACACACTCTTTGATATCAAAGCTTAAGTGATACTTGCCCTAGGGCTGACTTTGGGTGTACCAGCTGATGAGGAGCTCCAGTTTAACACCAAAAAAAGGCATATACTGCTATTTTCCCTTGGGACTAGCTATAAATAATAAGATGTACTGGTTGACCTCAGTGATGGGATATGACTACTCTTTTTTAAATTTTGCTTAGCAGCTTTTTTTTTTCAAATGCCTTATCTAAGACAAGATCCTCAGGTTTATTCATAGTAACTCACTGTCCAAGCTCTTAGTCCACAGTCACTCATATTTTCCTGTGGGAATTGTACAGCTCATTCCATGTTAGAGTTGAAACATGGGTTGTTTTACGGTTGAGAAAGAACAGCAGTGAGTCACTCGTCTACTAAGCAGTGTTCTTAAGGCATATTTTTTTTCTTCAGGCGTCCAATGCTTTATATAGCTGGAGTTCCTGTCTGTTTGTGTAATACATCTTGAAAAATAATACACACTCCTGTCTGTAGGAGACATGCTTCCTTTGGTAATATACAGTGAACTGTGGTGCACCACTGTCTGGAAACTGAATGGGTAAATGCAGCAAGTAAATTCCGTGCACTCGCCAGCATGGTGAAATAAGGGCAAATCTGAGCTGTGAGAACAGCTTGCAAAATACACACCAGTGAATTTAGGAAGGTCCTGCTACTTGTTGGAAGATACTGCTTTTTCATCTGTTGGCTAGCTTTTCATCAAGCAGAAACTGGCTTAACTGAGGGTTTGTAATAGCAAAAATGAGTATTCAGTGAATACTTCAGTGTAGTTTGGCTTTTTTCCTTGACTGTTATTTTCTTGTGTTTATGAGACACTATGTCAGGCAGAAGACAACATTCCAGTTAGTGGCTGGTATGTTGGTCTATTTTTCATATGTGAGTAGCTTTTGTCCAAATCCTTATTTTAGGTATGTTGTACCCTGATTGCTGATGCCATGTCATGATCCTTGCAATAGTTACTGACAAAGCTTACGATTCCCAGATCTTGTTAGGAGTGAAAGATAACTACAGTGGTTACTTTTCAAAAACTGAGCTGTGGAAAATGATTAATCTCATACTCTATTTAATAAATTTGAAATGCATATTCATCTTTTTATTCTTTTTTCAAGTTGCTTATATTTTAAAGGTACTTCTAATTTAGGGGCGGTTGTTGCATGTCCATACAACGCACCAACGCTACGTGATAGTTTCACTCTTGAAATAAAGCTACCTTGTGTTTTTAGAACTCGTCTTGGAATAATACTCAACTCTCTTCTCACTTCTGTACGCCTTGATGGGCGGGTCGCAAACACACTCACTTCAGGAACAGCGAAGGGAAAACCTTTTCCGTACAATGCTGGCGGCTTGTTTACTGGTGGAAGGTTGCTGTGACCCAAGCCGTGCTTGCAGCAGAGCTTACGTATTTGGTGAACAGCTGCCGTCATTTGTTTTTCTTTTCAAGGATTCTTGGACATTGGATTTAAGGACAAGATTGGAAAAGTTCCTGTCTCTGACTCTCAAAGCCAGCCAGACTCCTCGGCTTCTCACTTTATTTGTATCCTTTTGAGGAAACACTTTGAAGATAGTTAGAATTACTATAAAGAGGCAGTATAACTTATTGGAAGAATGTGCTGCTGAGATTTATTGTGTCACTGCAGTAACATTGCAGTTCAGTGTTTTTCGTGACAGGAATCATTGTTTATATTTCACATTCAAAAAAAAACTTATCCGAAAGTTGTGTAAAGACAATGTATAGATGCGTATGAACCTGAATATTTATCATGTGACCGGTTTTTGCATCCATGTATGAAGTCCAGGATACCTGGAGGTAATAACCTGGCCTGACTCTTTCTTTAGCATTTGTAAAGCTGATAGTCCTTTTAATTAGCCATTTCAGGGACTGGCAGAAAGTTTTCCAGGATTTTTAAGGGTTCCAGAAATTGCTGTTTTATTAAATGGCTTGTGCTTCCAATTGTGTTGTTTTTCTAATGATCTTGTGTAAGTTGTGTTGACAGGCCTAATATGCGAACCAACTAACTACATGACAAATTTTCTTCTCCATTTTTGGTCAGTACAGTTAGAACCAAGGTAGGGAGAAATGAGCTGGAGTGTTTCTGGCTTTTTTGTTTTCCCTTTCTTGTTGGGTTTTGGTTTTTTTGGTTTGTTTTTTTATACAGGAGAAGCTAAAAGTCCTTTTTCTGCTATATTTTAGTTTATTCTAAAGCAGCATGTTGAATGATGAGCTGGAAATTATTTCCCTTCTGCTGCATCCCTGCCATTTGCCAGGCTGGGGAGTAGTGATCAAAACACTGCTTTCACTCCCGTTACAGCTGTTTGTATGGGAATCTGGCATAGGACAGATGAAGAAAGTTTTCTCTCTGCTTATTCCTTTTTATGGAGTAATGGCCTGGATCCTAATTGAGCGCTGAATATTTCTTGGGTATAAAATATCACTTGCCCTAGAACACTTGCATAATCGTATGTTTATTTGATGTAAAATCAGTGGTTTGACTTCTGATTTTGTTGTTAATCTATTTAGACTCGAGTTAACCTGTCTTATACTCAGGGCTGGGTCTAGTACCTTTAAAGGACAGTAAAAAGCCTCAAGTCTCCATGCAACATTGTAGATTGTGCACTTATGAGACATTTCGCTTACGTTTTTATGTATTTGTTATTGACTCGTTTATTCCTGCTCTCCTGTGAAGAGAGCTGTTGCCTGGGTCAGTAGGAATATTTAGCTTGGTTGAGTCTGCAGGTTGGCTGAATTTCTCGTTCTGTGTCTCTGGAACAAACACATGCTGAAAGGATGCACGTTTTCCTGAACTGCTACTCGTACAACAGAAGGAGAATGGACAGTGCAACAAAGGTAAATGCTGAGATGCCGTAAGAGTATCCTATAAGATTATTAGGGACTCTAATAGTAGTGGAAGGTACGCCTGCAGTGACAGAGAAACTGGTGATGCATGGCAAAAAGTCCTTTGAAATCCAGACCCCTGTCTTGGTGACAGTTATTGCTAGACTGCTTGAGGTCAGGAGGGTTGCGCATAGGCGTGTACTAGAAATGGGAGAGGGCCTAGTGGTAGGATTTCTATTTTAAGACTATTTTGTCCTGAAATGTGGTAAAACCAAGCAGAGAACTCTATACAAAGTGCATACAAGCTCTCCCATTTTGAGTTATGATGAAAATAAGTTTCCTCAGATTACTTTCCCACTCCTGCTTGTGCCTATCTGCATCTTCCAGACATCGAGTCTCAGTTATCCTGATGAGTATCTGATGATCTTAGACAAAGCTGGGGCTTGTTCCTGTTCACTCCTCCTGTTTAAACTCCTAAAATAGAACATATTGGTATCTCCTGGATAAGAATGTGTTAATTTAAGTATGATTCTCTTATGTGTTGTGTTTTCAGGTAAGTTGTTCATACACACGTAAGTGTGTAAGAGACTTGGGACCCTTTAAAAATAATAATTCCAGCACTGAATCCTGTTAGATGCTGATGGCACTTGGGTTCTCAACTACCTTGCATTCATTTTTTCACGTGACTTTCTGTGTTCACTTTATCAGTAGTGATTTGCATGAGCCCAGCGGGGCTCCTAAAGTGACTTTCCTCTAGAGTTATTTCAACCTGGAGTTTTACACTGGATTTACTATTTGTAGGTTGAATTAAGGAGAAAGTTAGGCTCATCTCCCACTGTGAGTTCTTTGATATTTTGTGCTTTGTGCTGCATTAGACTTTCATTGAATAATAGAAAGATCTTTGTGGGGTTTTATTTTCCAGACATTACTCTTTTTCCTGGTGGTGGACTTTCCTCAAGGCAATAATTCCATACTTTGATTAAAAAGAAATAACTACATGATTGGGCCTGAATTATCTGGGGCCTAATTATTTTTCATTTGGTCAGGTTCTGTGCTTTGCACCAGTACTGAGGCTGTCATGGCATTGAATCCATGCAGGGCAGCTCAAATTTGCAGATCTGTAATGCGCCTTGGAGGTGGAGTTGGTTTGTTTTGTCAAAGAGGTTACTTGAGGCCTGTCTCGTGCAAGTTTTGGATCCGAGAGGTTATATTTTGCGGTATGCGGCTCAGATCACATGGGGTCCACAGTACATACTCACTGTTGGGAGAATGTTTATTTTATCAGTGAAGGAGAAACGCAAAGAAAATGAATAAGCAACACATGAATGAAGAGCTGCCTGGCAGAGTCCTGAAAACATCCTTTTGTAGGTAGTTGCCAGCCATCAGTCTGACATACTGAAGCACTTTACATTTGGGTTTGGTGGTGCATACGCCCTTGAGGGTGTCCTGGAGAGCTCACTGTGTTTACCTTGTCTGCTTAACCTGATACAGTCTGGCATCTTACCCATTTGCTAAAAGCTTCAGTACCTGTACGACTTTCCAAGCTGTCTGTGTCCCAGCTGTGCCCAGCTCTCCCGTTTCTCCAGTTTGGCTGGAAAGAGAACTACAGAATGGTTGGCATCTTGCACAGAGAGCTTCAGGCTTCCATGCTAACAGGAAGAGAAGGAATGAAGTATTTGGACTCCCTTTTCTCAGTCAAGACTAGTGTTTATAATTGATAATTCCTGGAGTTAACAGACCAGGGCTAAATTGGACCTTGTTTCTTAATTGCCAAGACAGTGTTCATGAGCTGCATTGAGTTTTGGATATGTAGTTTTTCCTGCTGCCTGTAGTTGGAAGATGGATTTTCATCACTGGAAATTTTCCCCACTGGGCTATGAGAAGCAAGAAAATGATGAGTAGGTTTATGTTTCGTACCTTGGTGCTTCCAACTTTCCGGTGAGTGAAAGTCACGCTCTAGATAGATCCACTGGAACATTCTGAATCAAATGTGTTGTATCACAGTTAAAATGCATTCCAGTTTGAAGAGTGGCTAGTTTTGTGCTGCTCTCAGAATCTTTATTAGTATAAAAAAATGTTCCTGCTTTGGAGCTACATCATATTAAAGCTGTGGTAGCAGTTTAGCAGTGATGGCAGTGGAATAAAAATCAAATCAAAGTTGAGTGATTATTATCAAGGAAGAATAATTTGGGTTGTCTTTGGAAACTTAACTCTTCTTGATTTTATATTGTTGAATATTTACTGCAGTTGAGATGTTTTAAGAGCTTAGAGAATTGTAAAAGTTTGATGCTCTCGGCAAGATTACTTACTGGGAGCTGTTCTAGTGGGGTGTTTGGTTTGTTGTGCTGGTTTTCTTCAAGTGCGTTTTGCTGGATTTGCACAGGATCTGTGGCTTTGCTATTTGACACTGGTTTTGGCTCCCTCCTACAAAGCATAAGAAAAATATCATTAGGGTGGCTTGATTTGCCATTTGATATTGGGTGTCAGTCACAAATCCTGCAGGTACAGAATGCTGTGATTTATAAATGGTTCTCAGAAAGCAGCTGCCCTTAGAGGGGAGGGGGCTGAGAGAGTAAGATAGCTTTTATTTTTTTCCTTAACTTGTAGGCTTGATTTGCCATTTGATATTGGGTGTCAGTCACAAATCCTGCAGGTACAGAATGCTGTGATTTATAAATGGTTCTCAGAAAGCAGCTGCCCTTAGAGGGGAGGGGGCTGAGAGAGTAAGTTATTTTTTTCCTTAACTTGTAGACTTAAAAAAAAAAAAAAGATTAGAAATAAGAAAATGTACCTATTCTATATTCCATGCTTTAAGACTGTCAATTTATAGCTGAAATTAAGTGTATTAGTACGCATTTTCTTTAAAAGGTCCCATTAAAAAGATCATTTTGCTAAATTTTCTGAAAGTAAAAATAAGCTGTTCTTCCATTTACTGCTTTTAATATAAATGGGATAAAAGCAGTCTATTTTAGAAACCCTAAAAATCCATAAGATATGACAATTTCTTAAAGCAATTTCTGACATCTGGATTTATACAGCTAATGACTACTTTTCATTTGTAATGAAAGCATTATGAACAGTTCTATTCAAATAGTATTTTTCTGGCAGTTTTGCTTCTCTTATGTCCATGTGTTTGTTTTTTTTTTTTTGAAGCAGTTTGTTGGAAGTTGTTTGGCAGGTATTTGTGCATGATTAGTACTAGATCACCATTGCAGCAGGTGACTTGTGACACCTCTACTAGATAAGCTGTGATGCTAATACAGCACTTCCACACCCCGATTTTCCCTCTGCTGAAGATTACCACCCTGTGCCAGCTGCCATGGGACAGCAGAGGTTCGTGTCTGAATTCAGAGAGTAGGGGAGCACATGGCAAGGAACAGTTTTGGAGCAACCACACCTAAATTCTCCAGAGCTTGTTGATCATAGCTGCACCATATTATATGCTGAGCTTTTTTTAACCATGGATTGTAACTGTGTGGTGAAACTTAATATTGCTTAGGATTCTCCAAATGAAGATCCTGAAGGTTTCTGCTTGTATCAGTTATGTTTCCCAGTGCTTCTGTGTTACAGAAACCTGTGGTCTACATCTTTATGGAAAGAGATAGTGAATCATGAAAGAGGATAATAGTGTCCCCAGAGATTGTGGGCAAAGTCTGTTCAAAATCAGGAATAGGAACTGGTTTTCCTAGTTTCCAATTTTGCATTTTAACTACTATCTTTTTTTCTTTCCCACATTTGGGACTATTTAGACCTGAACTGTCATATTGGGCTGTTAGGAATTCTGTGGTCTAACACCCAAAATTTGGGGGTTAAAAATCTAACCCTAAAAACTCTGTGAAAACGAATCCTACTTGTGCCTGAAACTGTAGCCAAGCTGATTTCTGCCCATTGTTTAACAGAAAGTCCCATGGTAAATATTCCATCTGTTTAGCAATGCTTGCTTCTCAGGAAACTAGTTTAAAACATAATGTTCTAGGAATATACATAAACATCAGCAGTAACAACAGGATTGTTGTACCTCCCTTCATAGTTTTGTACAGCCGTGAAGATGTGCACCACTGTACACAGCTCCAGGTTCTGTGCCTGACTTCCATCTGGAATGCTAATTTGGCTAGGTCTGAGACTGGGATGGAGGATACAGATTTTGTGTTTAGTTTGCTGCTTTTGTCTCTAAAGTATTTGGACCCAAAGAAACAAAATGTATCAAGAATGTAACTTTTTTTTAAGTTTAGACAAATAAAAGAAAAATTGGAGCTGTTTTCAGAAACTGAAGGTACTAAAACTGCCTAACATAGCTTACCATCAAGCAGTAAATGATGGAATCACCTGAAAAATGTTATGTAGAAGTAGAGAATTCCCTGCAACTTTGAAGAATGCAGTGAATATTTTAATAGCAGATGAGGAACTGGATAATGTGAATGGTGTTTGTTTGTTTTCTGTGAGATGTACTATTTTCCTTGAAAGATAGAAGACTTAGTAATTACTCTAAAATAAGCAAAGCACTATGTAACCAAAATATCTCTGTAAATTAGCTGGAGAAAACACCCAGCCTTGCAGTGTAATCTAACACATTGGCATGTGTCTCTGAGTACTGTCACTTTCCTGTTTTGTTTTCTCTTTGAAGTGGCTGCTTGACCATTCCAGTTGCTCTGTGTCATAGTGTGTGGGGTTTTTTTTACCCACTGTTACTTCAGTGAATGTAGAAGATAGTGGGTGGACCTCACCTGCAGAGAGCAAGTTCAGTTAACCAAGTCTGAGCTGCGTTTTGTCATAGGCTTTTTTGATTCGATGCTCACAGCCTCATTTTGTCTCTGATAGCATGGAACTTGTTGTTTTAACAGACTTTTAAAACCGTATCCTCTTCACAAATGTGTTCAGTGATGTTCACTCTCAATAGTTGAATTGCTGCTGTAATGGTGATGCAATTGTTTCTTTGGGCAATAAAGCAAAATAAATACTTGTAGCTGTTGCGATGAAATGAAATCACACCAGCAGTGTGGAATCATCCTTGCAGTGAAATTCCACCCCTTGGATAAGAGTAATTCCACAGCAGCAGTTGAAGTTGTTCCTTCAGAGCAGTAAAAATGCTTGTGGGTTCTTTTGTCCTCGTTGAAAAGGTGATGTTAGTTCTGTTTTATTATTCTCTTGGCAGAACTGTTGCAACATCTTCATCAACAGTTAGTAGAGTCTGAGCACAGGACCATGACCTACCTGAAACGATTTAACAAAATGCAGGCAGACTACCATAATCTCATTGGTGTCACTGCCGAGCTGGTGGATTCCTTGGAGGCCACAGTCAATGGCAAGATGGTAAGAGATGATTCGGATGTGTACTTGCTTCCCTCACGCCCCAGAAAATGGAGAGAGGATGCCACTAAAATGTGAATCAGACTTGGTCGTTATGAGCATTTCTCTAAGTACTGTGTCTCTCTGCTGATGGGACCCAGCACTTTGGTTGAGACACTCTTCCGTGGCCCATGTGTACTAGGATGAAGGCAGTGCCGAAGATGGGTTGAATTGTGCTGGCTCAGAAATCTCAAAAGAAATTATCACCAGTTCACAAGACATCTCAGATCTCTTGTGATTAGAGAGCGTTTCTGTGATTACTGACTGCAATCCAGCCCAACAGAGGTGGCTGTATATTTAAAACTGCTGCCAGGTCTGGCTTAAGTTACACTGTGGTGGAAACAATCTTCTCATCCAAGATTTTGATGGGGAAGAACTTTGCTCTCTGTTCTACTAAGCTGAACTTGTTAATTTAATTGGTAAAGGGAACTGGGGTAGGAGTGAATGAGTTATTCATTGTGTGGAACAGGCCACACGTGACTGGAGAATGTACAACTTTCTTATGGCTGTTTTTTATACAGAGGTGATTTTATCCTTCATCTTTTGTGCCCTCTTTGTGAGCATGCCTCTATACTGTAACTTCTGTATAACCTGGAGATTATTCTTACGGCAGACGTTAGTGGTCTCTAAGTGCTTTTAAAGGAGCTGTGAATTGATAGCAGGGAGAATGACCTGGAGGTCCTGTGCTGTCTGCTGACAAGTCAGTATGTACCTTCCTCCTGTCATCGCTGTGAGCATCTTGTCGTTTGCTACTCTGCATCTGGGATCGCTGTCTGCTCACATCATTACTGCAGAAAAGAATTTGCTTGTAGGTGTGGAATTGCTGTACAGCAGATGAGGAAAAATGTCTGGTCACGTGAGCTTTGATGACAATAAGAAACACAGTCATTCATTTCACACTTCAGTGCTCTCCAAGGTGGTATCCTCTTCCCTCTGCGGTGGAGGAACCAGGCACTGGTTATCTCCTGGTGTGGATGCTGGTTTGATTTCCTTTGTACGCCTTGTGCCGGCCAGTCATTTGATCTTTCCCAAGCGTGTCCAGCGGAGGGTGCCCTTTCGTTAGTAATCTTGGTTTCTGTCATTACTGAATCCAAAGTGGAGTTGAGTGCTGAATAAAACCTTGTTGAAGTTACAGCATTCTGAATTTGAAGGGTTTTGTTGTCTTGCCATAGGTCTGAGAATATCCCATTCCCATTTCCATAACCTCATCCTCTCACCTTTGTTCGGGGGAAGCAAATAACTGTTCTGAAATTAGGCAGTTGTATTGTGGTGTGTATTTCCCAAAACAAAAACCTAAACCTGCTGAAATGTTTTGCATTGAAACACAGAGCACTACACTCTGTAATTCGTGTTTATTCTCTCTGCTGTACAACATGGTTGTGTAAGTTCTGCTCCTTAGCTAGAGAGCACATCGGCATATCATTGCTGGTCTGAAGCACAACACTGCTTCATGGTTACTGTTGGAGAGCTTACCTTTTGATTGAGGAAAATCTGTATGTGAATGCAGGTGTGACAAATTCTGGTTTTCTTCCAGACCCTCTGAAAGTGTTTAGCCTTAATCTTGTGAATAACATAATTATTCCCAGGTGAAGAAGTTTACAGTTTTCTTAATTTCTGAACAGAGCTGTAGTTGTAGTATATACCTTGTGCTGGCATCACTGTCTTGAGTGTGTGATTTCTTGCCCTCTGAAAACAAACAAACAAAATGAAACAAACAAAAAAAACCCTTTATTATGGAAGCGCTTGTCTGGTAGGAAGTCTACGTTTTATATAATCTTGTTCTCTCCTTTTGTTTCCTAAATTTTAGATCACACCAGAATATCTTCAAAGTGTTTGTGTTCGCTTGTTTAGCAATCAGATGAGACAAAGTGTAACACATAGTATTGACTTCACAAGGCCTGGAACTGTAAGTATTGATGTTTGGGGTTTTTTTTCTAACCATCCTAAAACACAGTACCACTTGAGCTGTATATTGAACAGAAAATGTGCGATAGTAAAGGCAAAACATAATGTGTCCAAGCCGGTATAGGAATATGGCAATGCGTAAGGTCTTGTTGATCTCAGATGCTGATGAATGACACCATTATGCAGTCATAGCTGCCTAAGCAATGCGTAAGGTCTTGTTGATCTCAGTTGCTGGTGAATGACATGGTTATGCAGTCTAAGTATAATTCTGTTGTTATGATAAGAGTAAGCTGTGTATCTGTGAAAATAGTAACTAAATATTTAAAAAAAGCTAAACCCAACCAAACAAAAAATCCCCACCGCCTAAAACAAATGTCCGGATTGTGATTTGATCCCAAACAAACAAAAAATCCCCACCACCTAAAACAAATGTCTGGATTGGGATTTGATGGCACATCTCGGCCAATTTATTTTAGCTACCAAAGGGGGATGGCGTTGCTCAACTCTGTTCCTTTCTGCTGTCAGTGATGCTCCTGTAACCCTGGAGTTGGCTTAGCCAGCTGAAGGAAGAAGCATTGGACAGGGTCATGAGAACAAATGAGGAAGAGAAGTGGTAGAGGAGGACTTCCAAGTTTTGTATGAGCTAGTTGTTAGATGGGCAGTTAGATGATACACCTAAGCCACCTTGTTGGCTTACAGGATGGGCTTTAACCACATATCCAAGGATCTTTGATCTTTCAGGCAGCTCAGGATGCCTAGGTTTCTTTTCTTCCCACCCCACCAGCCTCTTGTTCCTTTTCAGATGATTGCAGTATGCTTAGCTGCTTGTGCCCATTGGTCTTCTGCTCAATCTCTTCTGCATAAATGGGGAGGGAGATTTTATTTTTTTCCAAGGGCAAAACCAGCTTAGGATAGTTCCTGGTGTCCATGAAACCATGCCGGGGGATGTGAAATTTTAAATTACTTCTGGATAGTGTAAGAGCAGTTCAGTGGTCCAACTTCTTTAATACCTAGCTTGTTCACAGTTTTTCAAATAAACATTAACATCAAAACTGTATTAAAGCATTTTAATATTGAAAAGCTATGTGCCACTGCTTTACAAAGACAAGCCAAGGGCATGAACTGTACTTATTATTTTTGCTGTGGTAGATGTTCATGTGGACTTTGTAGCAGGAGAGCTTTGTGAAGTGTCAAAGGAAAAGCAGAAGAAAATAAGATTCCTGCTCCTTATTCTAGCCAAAGTTTTCTTAATAACAATGACGCTATGGGTGTGTTTTGTTCCTTTTGAAAATTTGTTACAGAAAGATGAGGAGATAATAAATATTCCCTTTTCTATGTGCTAATATTTTCAGAGATAAACATTATTCCTCATTGCTCTTTAAGCCATTTTTAATGCCCTCACTTCCCTGTTAATGTCAGAACTCCTTTCTCTGGCTTGCCATGTGGTTCGGAAGTGCAGTCTTAGCAGCTTTTGCAGGCGGCACATCCCAGGGTTTCAGGAAGGAACCAGGATCTCTACTACCTCAACATTATGGGCTGTCTGTAACTCCTCTTTCCTCAGATTTACACCATCTCCATGGTGCATGGTTATGCCATCTCCCACCCCATAATAGACCCCCCATCTTTCTTCTAACCAACGATTTTGGGGGGTTTTCCCTCTTTGCCTGCCAATAGCTTTCCAAGACAATGCTTTATGTACCCCAGTAGTCTTACGCATTTTTTTTCATCCAGTGTGTTGTGTGCTTCCCAGCTCCCCTTCCCTGTTCTGAGATCTTCCATTCTTCACAGCCACATGCCCTCTTCTGTCTGTTCCTGCTCTCCGCTTGCCTCAAGGCTTCTTCTCCTCTGCTTTCAAGGTGCTCTATTAGCCCAGTGTTTCACTCTTATTATTTCTTTTCTATCATAAGTTGATCCTCTGATCTCTCTTGCTGGAGCTTTTTTTAAGAACAAGGTAGACAAACTGTTGCCAATTCCCAGGAATGGTTGATGCTTGGCTGCTCCTCCAGGACAGATGATATGATCACTGAAAACCTCTTGCAGCCATATTTCCTCTGTCTTCTTCTACTAAAAGAAGCTCAACTGTGAAATGATTGTTATCTTATGCATCATGTTTATTTACTCCTGCTTCTCTAAAGGTGTCTCTAAAAGTATTTCTGCTTCGGGAGCACCTTTGCCACTATACTTAGGCCAGTATGGACACTTTAGCACGGTCTCCAGCTAAGTAGATAGGTCAAAGAAAAGAGGATTTGATGGTGGTGGATATTTTCCCTTCTGGAAGTAAATTTTTGCCTCACTCCTGTCCCAAATTAGCCAGTTTAGGCTGAGTAAAGCTGTGTTCTTGTGGCACTGTTGTATCTATTTTTATACTAGGCTTTACTAGCGTAACTATTTCTGTGTGACTTTGTGGCTCCCTTACCCACACTATTTGGGGTAGTGGCTGCGCCAGCAAAGCTCTCTAGTGAAGGACCAGGACAGCTATAGCAGTGATTCTGTTTAGATCAAGGGTTTCTCAACCGCGTTAGGTCACTCCTTGACAGTGAGGTTATAGTAGCTACTGTGGTTGAAATGTAATGCTGTTTCTATAAGCAGACCCACACACTTAGGCTGTCTGAGGCATCAGCCAAGTTTTGGAGGAATAATCACAGTTTTCACTCGTAGATCTTCACTGCATCATAACCAGGTTTCCTCATCTTCTCCTTTTGTCCACACTTGATTGATCATATTTTCTTCTTTATTTCTCCTGGAGAGAGTTCTGGTTTTATTTCATGAAGAGCAAACATGTAGAAACACAAGTAAGTATAAGAAGAAAAACTATATGTAGCCCATCTTATGAGAAGAAAAATGAGACTCCTTCCTCATCATCCCAAAAAACTCTAACCACTCCCTGACTCTGTTGATCCAGGAAGCCAGATCACATGGACCGAAAACCAAATTCTGTTTGCCACTAGGCCACTAAGGCATCCCATTACTTTTTCTTCAAGGATTCCAAATACCTCATTGCTATACACTTAGCCGTTATTGTTCTGTCCTTAAGTGGTTTCAGGTTTTCGGATAAGTTTTGGAATAAAGCTGGAGGCATCGTGACCCAGACTAAGTAGTAGCATGAGTTTGCAGCATCTGTGCTGGATTTGTGTTGGAAGGTCCCTTCACTTTTTGCTCATAACTAGAGATGCTAGAGTGTGGTCCTTCCAGCTGCTTCATGTCACATAGCTCCTGCTGCAAGGGGCAGTCCCTGTATCAGAGACAAGGGGCAGAGGGAACAGACTAGCAGAGGGCCAGCTCCTCTGCCCATCCTCACCATTATGTCACTGTGAAGGCAGGATAAGTGAGAGGTTTGGAGAAAAAAAAAAAGAATGTCTAAACAGTTTTGTCAGGCATTAAATATGGAGGTTTGTTTGGTTTGCCCCACCCTTTGCCTTGAATATTCAGGATTTGACCCTGTCTCGCTGACATCACCAATGGCAAGACCAGACCCTTAAATAAATATTTTGGCAGATCAGTATCTCGAAATAGATGAGCAGAAAAGGAAATCATTAGGAATGAAATTTCTTTTTTGTTGTACTGACATGCAGCCTTAATTTCTACCACGTTTAGTTAGGGATTGAGTGGATGTGCATTATGTAGTTGGAAAGAAAGTTGAGGTGCTTGAGTTCAGTCAGCCATACTGGCACAACCTGGGACAATGCAGGTTTGGGAGCAGGTTCTGAGAGCAGAAGGTGCTAAAGCTGCATCGTTCTCTGAGATTGGTACTTGAGCTCTGCAGTATATTGTGTTAAATCAGCTACACTACACTGGTAGTTCTAAGTCCTGCTAGGAAGGATGGCTGAACCAGTGCTGTAACCAGAAAGAAGTATTGCCCAAGGAAATTAAAGAGTATGCCCTGGATTATATCCTTGGTAGCACTGTTTGTCTGAAAACTTGATTTTGTTCCCAGTGCATTGTACTCTGTGCTCAATTTTTAATGTCAGGAAAGTAGTATTGTGTAATACAAAGCACTGAGGTCCCAGGCTTTGAAATTACAATAAAGGTAGCATGTATCACTTACTCATGTGTGCTGTTACTGTACAAACATCAACTTCCGGGTTTGCCCCCTGCCCTGCAGACCTGTCCTTTCACACTGGAAGAAATTTGTATCGGGAGGACAAATCCCAGAACAAGTCTTTTATTTTTAACCAAACTGCCTTTCAGACCTGAGGCAATGATGTCTCTTAACCTAAAGGCTTTCCCAGGGTAATCATATCCACGAAATCTTACTTAGCAAGGTCTGCAGGTGTTGGCCGTTGCTTTGTGCTCTCCGGTAAGCTGGCTTGTATCTCATTCTTTCTCAGAGCAACCTCATGCCTCTTGCCAGCTCTGTGACCTCCTGGGTCAGCTCGTGAGCCTGATCCACAATCCATTAACAGGATGCATCTGCTGCACGCAGTGGGAGGGAGGCCACACGAGTGTGTTATAGCTGGGAGATGTTTCCAAGTCTTCTCTAAAGGCCTGTTTCACCATAAGGCTTTTTTCTAGTTGCAGTTGAATGTTGTCTCCATCTCTCATGGTGATATTTGACTTGGGTGGTCCTGAACTGGGAGATAAGAAACCTGAGAGAATTGTCAAAGCAAAAGGTCTGGCTTGAAGAATAGGAGGTCAAAGCATCAGGTCTGACAAGCTGAGGAAACATTCATTTGAAGATTTAATCAGATTCCTGACTTTCTAATTGGATAGGGAGCTGGTGTGGGTCTGTCATAGGCCCTTATGTCTTTACTAGTCTTGAGATAACCTGAGTTTTACTTCTTTTCTTTTTTTTCTTCTTCCTAATAGTGATCTGTCTAGAGGGTAAGAAACATGGGTTGTAGTTTTTTGTGCCTGCAATGTTCTGTTTCATGCACATCACGGAGCTGAGAGGACTCTGGCTCTTTATCACCGAAGCGTTGTACATTCACTCCTCATCAAAAGTAGTTCTTAAGCACAGGCTCAATTTTTAAACCCATGAATAGATGTTCTGATTCAAGTAGAATGTACCCCTTCCTGGAATTTCTTGGATTAGGGATAACGTAGTAAGATTCTCTAAACTTTGGATTAAAGGGAAAACAGGAACTGCTTCTCCAGATGCACGGTCTCTGTCAGAGGTCAAGGTGTGTGTTAACCAGTGGAGAATCTTTCTGTGACTAGAAACCTGTATAGGTGTTTGCACGTACTGCTCCCGTGTCATGGCATAAAATAAACGACCAGTATGTTTTTGCTGCTATTCAGACTTGTAGCTCCAATTAGTTGAATTAATGTCCCTTGGAAGTTTTAGGTCTCTTCTGGTACAACACTTGAAGCTGTAGAAAAACTTTTTTTTTTTTTTTTTTTTTTTTTTTTTTGGACAACGATTAGCAGTTAGCCCAAGTCTTGAATGGGAACCAAAGTAGGTTCTGTTCCTATTTAATACCTATTTTTGAGGGACTATGATATGAGACTGTCGCTTTTTTTTTTTTTTTTTTAGTTCTGGACAAAAGCACCAGCTCTTCTATAAAGTTCAGCTGCATTTACAAACTGTAAACAAGGAGGAATTTTTTTTAATTTGCTGGTTTGGGCTTTTTTCCCTCAAACACACTTTTTACTACAAATGTGAACATGCCATCGAGCTTTAATAGTTAGTGGCAGATATTCCATTTATTACTCGTGAGTTTTCTGCACCAGGAGACCACATGAAACCTATGAGACAGGGTAACAGAAGTTAGCTGTGGGTTTTTTTCATCCTCTGGACCATTCCGAGTGGATTCACCAAGCATTATGTGGATGTTCCCTCTTTCGTTTACAGCAAACAGCATCTACCCTGGGCAAGCTTTTCTTAGTATGAAATGTATCAGTCCACCCTTCCCTGTCCATGCGATGTTTCTTAACAAACCTACCTCTGTCTAAGAAAAGAAGTTCTTTTTTTCTGCTCATCCAGTATATGATGCCTTTTTCATGAGTTGCTGCAGTGATACAACTACCTGCAGCAACTCAGGCTGTTTTGTTGTTTGCATGAATTCCCCATCCCTAAAGGCAAGGTGTTGCCATCTGTAGAGGGTTCCACAAACTATTCCTGCTAGTGTCCTCAAATCCTAGAATGGCCTAGGTTGGAAGGGACCTTTAAATGTCATCTTGTCCAACCTTTTGTGGTTTCCTTTAGTGTTAAAACTTTCCTTGAATGTCATCTGTCTTGATGCCTACGTACATTTTCACTGGCTCAGGTCATGCGTGTGTTGACATGTCCTCCCATCGTGGTACAGGTTAACTCCTGGTTTCTTTTGCTCTCTTACTGGTTTCTATCAATGTTGTCCTTTGCCTTAAATTTAATTTTAAAATGTCTTTGCCAGGAACTGTCTGTGTGATTGGCACTGTGAAAGTTAAAATACTCATTCATGTCAGGGAGTTCTGAGTGTGGTGGTAATAAAAAGAATAATGCCAGATTTTTAAGGTTTGTTAATGAATAGAAAAACTTTATTTGCTGCTCACAGTGAAGAGTGGCTAGTTTCTTACACCTTCTATAGAAGGCTGTATATGTCTATTGAAGAGGAGCCTGCTAAATACAGTGTTTAGGTGCTTATTCACCTGCACAAATATATCCTCTAAAGTAAGTATTGGCAGGTTTGCAAAAAGGCTAGAATCAGAGTAATTAATGTTGGTCTTGTTTCATTGTGTTGAACTGTGTGCTTTTATTTTGAATTAAGACTGTTCTTTTTAGATACAAAGCTGTTGTGAGTTAAATGTTTTAGTCTCATTAAAAAGCATGGCATATTTTGTAGTAAACGACTCAAACCATGAATTATCCCATTTTTTTATTTTAGTTACTAAATCTTAGGTTTGCTTCCAGAGACTTTTCCTTAATTTATCCTTGGAGCCTTCCGGGATGAGGAATTGATAACATTGCAGAAACACCTGAAATTGTTTCTCTTAGCTCTCATTATGTGCTGGTGAGAAACTCCAGCCAAAGCGAGTAGGGAAGAGTACTTGCAGCTTCTTTCTCAGGAGGTCTTCTGACCGGTGCCGCGTTCAGCGGTATCGCTCTCTCAGCTGCTTCAGTGCAGGGAACAACAGAAGTCACAAATTCACATAAATGTGTCATTGCTGGTACGTAGCTATTCCAACTGACAGTTATAATGGCATAATGGGCACCACTTTGCCAGGTGTTGAAAGGAGAACTCGTAATGTAAATATGTCACCAGAGACACGCTGATGTCAGTCCTTAAACATACAAGTACGTGGATTGGGAGAAAGTGCCTATACTTTTCAAAGCTAATAGTACGTTAATTTTTAGCTAATTTTGTTTTGTTGGGTTTTTTTTAGAACTGTGCATTTCTCAGTGGTTTATTTCTCTTAACCTGTTTTTTTTTTTAATCTTCTTTGTTTTAATGTGTGCCTGTTTGCCTATAAAGGGATATTACTCTATGAGCCCTTGTGATGACGGATATGTAAGTCTCTATATCTTTATATCCTTTCGCATTGCCTGCTGCAGTCTGTCACGGTCTATATTCCTCTTCATTTCACGATGTGTAACAATTGTCTGTGCATTTTATCTTGTCATGGCATTAACTGTATGGTTTATAAAGAGCTAAAAAATGTTCGAGGCTTGGGGTTTCTGCATGAAGAACAGAAGTTCTGAGTAACTTTATGACTTTGTAACACACGTAACA
Source organism: Eurypyga helias (assembly GCF_000690775.1). NCBI lineage: Eukaryota > Metazoa > Chordata > Aves > Eurypygiformes > Eurypygidae > Eurypyga > Eurypyga helias. The sequence continues at coordinate 60,858 of NW_010251959.1, read as the reverse complement.
CAGCATGTGACCAAAAGAGCAGCTTTGTCCCCAGCTTTTACATGAAACACAGCTTCTTTGTAATGTGCAGAAAGCGATTGTCTCTTCCACATGAACGTCAGTGTGTGTAGCATAGGGTGCCTCTGAAGTGTGCCAGCGCCAGCTGACCCCACAACACCTTTGAGTTAGCAGGTATTGTTGCTTAAAATAATACAGCAGATTGATTTGTGCTCTTCAGAGCTGCATCGTATTTTATGTATTTGTATTTTTAACTTCTCAAGTGAAACTTTCTTTCTGTAGTGAAGCTTATCAAATTGTTTCATACAATTAAAATGGAACCTCTTTCACTGGAAACTGAAAAAGCAGAACTGTATTCTCTGTACTGCCTGTGACTTCTGTAACCCAGATGGAAGTTTGTAGTCTGGCAATATTACAAATACACCATAAGTATCTAATTTTGCCCATAGTCAGTGCATTCTTTGCAAAGAGAGGAAATGAGTCTACTTTTAAGTAATTCGGTCTGTAATCAAATCATAAAAGTGATTGACACCAATTCTGAAAAATGTCAGTCAGTATTCTCCTTTAAAATAATCGATATTTGTATTTTTATGCTTTCTTTGGGTAAAAAAAATTTAACCTTTCAAGATAAACGGTACTTTTTTTTTTTTTTTTTTAAACGTATTCATCACCTGTAATTACAGTAACCCTGTTGGGCACTCAGCTTCCTGCTTACAACAACATTCTGTTTTGAGAAATAGAATTAGTGAATGCAATGGACTATTCCTTACATTCCTTTTCATCTTGATGTAGAGGATACTATCCAGGTTCACCCATGTCAAAAGATGACCTGTATCCATCAACCTGTTCCATTGATGATGTGTATGGTCATAACTGACACTTGACATTTAGCATTTTGTTCCCTCTAATAATGGTCTGATTAAAGATGGAGAACAGTTGACTGCAGATGAGAAATTAGGAATTAAATTAGCCTTGCTAAACAAGTTTTGCCCTTATACAGGTAGCCTTAGTTAAATGTGACGTTATACAATGTAGAATGTAATTACTTACAACAGAGTTGTTTAGCAAATTTTTGTAAAGTTATCTGTCTCCAATTCTGAGGTATTTCTTGAATACCTAGATAGCTTTCAGCCTTCACTCACTCTTCATATATAGTATTTCATACTTTTTCCGACATTTTGTTTTGTCATTGCATTATCACGAAGTATTACAATATGACTTTTCTTAGGTGCACATCCAATGTCCTATAGAACCTGTTTTATATGCCAAGTGAGAAGTTTTCATAACAGCATACCTCTAGTATAAGTAAGAAAAAAACCAAAACATTAAAAACATTTGCAGATTTCCTTATGAAATAAATTTGCATAGCCCCAGTAGACCTGCCAGGTTACACAAGCTCAGTCTCTAACCCACCAAAGGCTGCATCTAGCAGTCTTGTTGCCATTAGTATATAACAAATGAACTCAACGTAAATTTGTGAGTTGTAATGATATGTACAGATTTGCTCAAACTATGGTTTTACTCTTCACATATTCATCAGGTATCTTTGGTTATTAATTCTGAGCATGCGTTGAATTTACACTGAATTCCTATAGCACATTTTCAGTGGTAACTGAGGACAGAATCTGGCTTTCAGCTCCAGCCATCAGCATATTATGAATATACATCAAATAGCAAAGTGGAGTTGGTTTGAATACAGGGCTACAGTATTTGATAAAATCAATTGTGGTTTTGGCTTGCACATGAAATGCATCTGTTTTCTTTTATAAATATTGATTTAATTTTTTTCCCTCTTTCCTTTGAACTTTGTTTTATTCCATGCTGCTCATATTCATGCCTCGCTTCTTTCAAAAATTAAGGGCTGCCATCTGTGGTTAATCTGCATTGTGACAGAATTACTTGACTTAATGTGGTACCTGGTTTGGCTTTGGCAAGAACCAACACAAACATAAGTCATCCCTCATGATCCTACCAGAATGAGCTATGCCTGGGCTGTTGTTTTCTTGTGCTTGCTTCTTTCCCTTTCCTTAAGACACCTAGTTTCTGCATGTGTTTCAATAATGTCAAACGATTCTGTCTGAAGGTAGCATTTGCATGAAAAGTCTTTTGTTCAAGATTAAATCCGTAAATGTTGGGAGTCATGTATTGCAGATGAGTCGTGTATGCCCCATATTCTTCACACACTTTTTATTAACTAGCAATTTCAGGAATACTGTTACTCAAAAGCTTGAATTAATATTTAACCTGTTCCAGGAAAGGTAAGGTTGGGGAAAGGGCTTGGGAGAAAATGCTGAGGAAATGAATACTTTTTAATCTAAGAAAGCTGGTAGTAAAGAGGAGCTATGTAAACTTGGCTGACTGAGGCATCATCTGGTCATTGGCAGGATGGATGTGTAATGAGGAAGTTACCTGTCAGCAGTGCCCTTCACTCTGTTTGCCTTTCAGTCTGTGGCCATGAATTCTTCACCTGGAGTTCAAGATCGTGTTTCTACTAACCACAGAAGAATATTAAGAATTAACTATCTGTAGAGTGCTTCAAGGTTATGAATGCTCAGTGCTGATGGCTTTACTTTTTCTTGTCCAATTCTTTACAAGCATCTGTTATAAATAGGTCCCAATTTTCCAGCATCATAATACTCTCTCTCTCAAAAACACAGTACAATTGGAGTTTTTGCAATACTGCCACAGAAACAGCAAGGTACCACAGTCCAGCCTTTAGATTTGAGAATGAACACTAGGAAAGAGAACAGATCTGTGAGGACCAAAAAAAATTACAAACTCAAAAGGCCAAAGTGGGCTCTGTTCTGCCCACTTCCAGACTTCAGTATTAACCTTTTCCTCAGTTAAAGGTATCCTTTGTTCTTAAAAATTATTTTAAAAGGCTTCATGTTTTTACATGTATCTGCAACATGTTTTTACATGTATCTTCCCATTTTTGAAGTCAGATGACTGAAGTTTTGCAAAGAACTTAAGGGTTTTGTAATTAATTTGATGGTCGCGCGCGTTTTTGTTCCCAAGCTTTTGCTGTTGCTTTCACTTCCCATGGTAGCAGTCTGTTGAGAGGGTTGAATGCACCACAGCTCATATACCTGCCAGAAGTAATGTGTGCAAAAGGTTGGCCTTGGATCTGGTGCATACAAAGGTAATGGTGAAGATGACCTTTTTCCACTGGCCTGGTTATATATCTTAAATGACGTAGGTGTGCTGATGTGTGTAAGTCCAAGATCTGATTTGTAGGACAGTTGTGTTTGAGGTGCGGTTTTCCTTTTGTTATGGCTAATGCATAAGTCAGGAACTAGAGCTTTTGGGGGTTAGGTTATGTAAAGATATTTAACTCAGTAAATATCCTGAGAATGGGACATCTCAGATCCGTACCAAAGAGGAGAAACAGAAACAAACAAACACTACCTAGTGAAACACGGAAGGAGATGCTGAGGCTGAAGTGTGTTTGCTTTGGTGGGCTGCCTGCTAGGGAATTCGTAATGCACATTTAGCCTTCCCTGCTTGTGTGGGGGAAGGCACTTTGTGAGGTGAAGCGCACTCTGCTTAAGGAATGAGGGTATTAAACCGAGTTAAAATGAAATGTTAAGATGGCTCTGTATTTCGCTCTTTCAATTAGAAATGTTTATGTAAAGGAAGCCATGGAATATTCAGCAGACTATGAGTTTTATTCCTCAGGCTTAATTTCCACGAAGTCCATAACCCAGCACTTCCTATTGCCGAGACTGCTGCTTCCACCTGCTCAAATCTGCCGGCATTAAAAATGGGATGTGGGGCTGGGTACAAACCACAATGGTCTGTCAGGAATATCAGCTCAAGATCCGTGCTGGGACAGGCACCCCTTGATGCCTTTGTGGGAGGTGGCAAGAGCAGCCAAGGGATGGGTGCAGAGGTGGTGCCGGCCCGACTGGCAGTGGTCTGGGAGCGAGAGCTGAAGAGGCCATGGCACGAGGAGCAGAAAGGCTGGCAGCATAGCAGGGCTGAGGGTCTGGGGTGCACATGTCTGTCCTCTTTAAAAACAAAATAAAAGGATGGTGAAAAGTTGAGAGTGCATGGTGGGAGGTAGCTTAGATGTTAAACTGAATCATCAGCGCTTGGTTGTACTGTATTTGGAACTCTTGTTTGAAAATTAAATTGACTGAAAGTCTCTTCAGACCCATTTAGAGCGTCAGATACTGTCTCTCAGCACCCTGCGTGGCTGTGTGCTTCACGGTGTGCCACATCTGTCTGACCCAAAGTAGTGCAGACCCTGGAGTCATAGCCCAGCGAGCCACAGGAGAGCTGTCGGATTGTGTAACTGCCAAAAAATGCCCAGAGAGAATTCCATAGCGATATTTTGCTGCAATTCTTGTTCTCCTAAAATTACTTAAAACAGTGGCCTAAATACGTTCCAAAACGGGGAAGTACTTGTACCAGAGTTGTTACTATGCTGTATCATCTGTTGTTAATTTCTATTTTGCAGAATCATTCTGTCATAATCAGACGTTGAATCTGTTGGCTTTCTTTTGTGGTGGTTGTGCCATGAGCATTTGATTGTTTAACTGCAAAATAATAATTTTTAGCTCTTGCACACTGCCATTCATTGGTAGATCTCAAAACTCAGCTATTCGAGAGGCTGATGTCTGTACCTGCTTTCCAGATGAGAAGAATTGAGGCCCAGAGAGGTGCAATGACACGCATAAATTCGGTCTGCAGCCGGTAGCTGAATCAGAACTAGAAGCGTATCTCCTGTGAAGCAGGCCGATGCCTTACTTGGCATGCCATGCTGATCAGATAGGCACTTACTTATGACTCTGCAATCATGTAGGTCAAGGTGAAGAAAGGCAATCTCTGCCTGTAATACGGTTGCATACGTTCTGCTTATCAGTGGTGCTGAATCAAGTGCAGAGAAGGACACACGAGCTCTTAGAACTTCTCACATCTCTGTTCTGTGTCGTTGAACCTGACATGATATGAACTGTACCCTTATTTCTTTCCCAGAAACAAAAACCTGAGAGAGCTTCCTTCTTCCTGTGCAAGTTCTAGACTGATAAACTTGGGTCTGGCCAGAAAAGTGAGTGCTGGACAAGGCTTTCCATCTCGGTGGTCCTGCCCTCGGAGTTCCAAAATAGGGTCTGCCTCAGCCCGTGGTGCCGTTTTGGTGTAGGTAGTCTACAGAGCCACACGGTAGTACATGCTTTGCTGTGCTCCATCTGGTGGCTATACAGCTAATTTGGGAATCAATAGGATTTTGTCCTGCTTGATCTGATTGATTTTTTTTTTTCTTTAATCTGAATACTTTCCCAATGGAAGTTTCTCTCGTTTGAAATGTACAAAAGCTTGCACAATCTTACACTTGCCAAAAGGTTTTATTTGTGTGGAAGGGTGATGCATGTACCTTTAACCAATTATACATCCTTTGGTTAGATTTTGGTTGGAGCACGTGTTTTTCTTTCTACGGCACCAAACAAGTGGTGGGTTAAAAGGACTTTGTGGAGAAGCAGAGAACTTGCATATACATCTATTTACTCTCAGTGACCTCCTCCTTTTCTCACTACTGTTCTGTCTCATCTCATTTTCGAGGGCTCTGTCATTTCTTTTGTTGTAACGTACTACAGTCACTTCCCCATTTCCTTGACTGGAGAAGGGTGCTGAGGAAGGCAACGAAAATGCTTTGTGATTTCGTTGTGTGCTAAGGTACAAGATGATACATTTTGACCCAGGAACACGGTTTTGTAGGCAACGAAAATGCTTTGTGATTTCATTGCGTGCTGAGGTACAAGATGATATGTTTTGACCCAGGAATATGGTTTTGGAGAAGCAAAAGGTAACTTTTGATATGTATCAAAAACATGAAGGAAAATTAATACAAGTAAATGAGGGGGAAAACAGTTTAGGTAGATACAGACTTTTGTGTTGTGTAAAATAAACTGTGATTTGAGAACTGCTGTCAAAGCAGGTTAATTTTGAAGCCTGTTAATTGCCTGTTGTCTACAAGTGATTACATTGACTTAATATAAAATGCCTTCCAATGTGCATACAAACTTATTTTTCATCTAAGAGAGCAGTTCCTTGTATTATGAAGGATACCCATGAGGTAGTGTGTTCAAGAATTATGTCAGATGGTGTAATTCAATATTCTCTATGGTACTTCATACTTTTTGTCTCCTAAATCCCTCCGTTTTAAATCTGACAATAGACATCGATTATATAGCTCCCATTGAAAGAGACTAGGTTAGAAGAGAGGACGAGTTTTAAAGGCCTAAGTGGTAATGAGAGATTTTTGAGAAAGTGAGTAGGGAGATCAACACAAAGAGACGACACTGAATATTCTGTGAATATGGCATGTGGTTGACATCAGAATGCATGATATGAAGCACTCGTATGCCAGAATTGCTGCTGCTTGGCTCACCTACAATTAGCTTTAGCACGAACTCTTTACTGAAGTAGACAAGTTTTATGTGGAACTTTTATATGGCGTGGCTGGTTTTAGGTTTTGACTCGTGCAGCAGTGGTGCCTGCGTATGCTGCACGTCACGCTGCATCAGAGAGGAAATATCCAGGTTTAAATTGAACTTATCCTAGGCAGAACCACTGAGAAATGCCACGCTGTTTCATACTGGTTTTGCCCATACTAGAATACATTGTCTTTTCTTTACATGGTTATATACATAGTTATATATATAGGGGTATATATTAGTAGCAGTAGGCACCCTGCTAACATTAGTATCAAAACAAAGAATTATAGCCAATTTGGATACAGTAATACCTCCTAAGTCTCCAGTGAAATATTATTGCAACTTGAAGGCATGAAAATTTTTGAAGTCAATAAGAAGTGTTGAGCAAGTTCTTGACCTTCAGATGGTAGTTTCTACTCTCTTTCCCCCTTTTATTTATTTATTTAAAAATCTCTCAAGTGTAAGTAATTTTTGGAGTATTACAGCAAAGATAACGTAGCCAGGTCATAACAAAAGAGGGTTTTACCTTTGAAACAGTTCAAGGGAAAAAAAAGATGAACACTGAAGTCCTCTCTTTAGCTGTGTATCTATTTTGCAATACAGGTTTATAGGAAAAGAACTGCAGAACCTCAGTGAAAATTCGCTGTGGACCTCAGTAACAGTGTAGGTGTGAAATTTGGACTAATCTGTCTTGATTTCTTTTTTTCCTTTTCTGATCCAGGCTTCCTCAATATTAAGAGCATCGTTAGACCCTGTGTAAGTATTTATTGCTGAGCTTCATTTATTTCTGTAGAGAGGAGGAGGGGTTAGTAAACTGAAGTGCACTGCTAGTTGTCTGTGGATGAGAATCACTCCTCTGTGTTTTCTTTGAGCTCAGGCCTTTTTGTATGTGAATATTGTGTGATCAGGCCCGGTAACATCCTAATTTCGCAGGATGTTGCTAATCCAGTGAATCTGCCACTCCACACCTGTGAGGTGGTCACTCTATTTTCTGTGCTGTTTCCGCCCAGTACGGTACTGTGGTTGTAATTGGTTTGCTTCTCCCAAATCTGCAGGATGTTGCTAATCCAGTGAATCTGCCACTCCACACCTGTGAGGTGGTCACTCTATTTTCTGTGCTGTTTCCGCCCAGTACGGTACTGTGGTTGTAATTGGTTTGCTTCTCCCAAATCTGGGAAAAGACCCAGTACGGTACTGTGGTTGTAATTAGTTTGCTTCTCCCAAATCCGGGAAAAGAGGGGAATAGGTGACATGAATTTTTGGGTGCTTCCAGTTTAATTTCTTTTTGTGGCTGATTTAATAAATTTTGGCTTGTAAGATCAAATAGAGATGGTATATCTGAGGTGATGGTTTTACTAAATTTTGGAGACACTGTTTTGATTCTTGCATTGTTTACGAGGTAAAGAGACAATTCTACATATAACACATGCACATAACACTTTGAAAAGTGGTAGAATAGGAAGATAGGAGTAAACGTTGTTCAGTGGAATACTTTCAGATATTAAAATTAAGGCATGGACTGGAAGCACTTTTGTTAAGTTGAAACATCTATTGCAGTATGAAAACTCAAAATCGCAAGATAGTACTGGTGCATGGAAAGTAGTCCTGTGTTAAGTCTTACGTTAAGCTAGCATAGTCCAGCCTGTGAAAATCCATTCAGCCTACCACCTTTGCCTTGGAGAAGACATTTCTGCGTGCATGAGGGCTGAGAGGTGAAATTGGATTGGAGCTGCAACTTGTTAAGGTGTCCAACCGTGTAGGTTATAAACGAGGTGCTGCCCTCATGGCCCACGCAGGGCAAAGAAGGATGTCTCTCTGCTGTTTTGTGCCACTAAAAAGCTTAGATCATCAGTTGGCTGGTTGTCAGTGTAGTGTCTGCAAGCCACAATGGTAAATGGATTGCGTGCATGGTGAAAAAATAAGTCCAAGTTTAAAAAGTCTGTTGTTCTAACATGGTTATGGTAATAAAAGCAACAAAGGTGTAAAAATGTGGAAGCTCTTTTCCTGAATCAGGCTTCCTGTTTTGGCTCTTCTCACCTCAGTAACATCAGCTGCACTGAATAAGAGAGAATTTTGATTAATGTCTTTCCCATTTGCATTGTAGGAAGGTGCAGGATGTGCCATTGTTGCCTTCTTTGGATTATGAGAAGCTGAAGAAAGATTTGATTACAGGGAATGATCGTCTCAAGGCCTTCTTACTGCAGGCTCTGCGCTGGGTAAGGGGGACAGCCTCTGCAGAAACAAATAGGTCCCTTCTGGAGAGGTCCAGAACTAAAATCCATCAAGAGAGCAAGATGATTGTTCTGGTGATCAGTTCAGCATTATAGGCAATTTCTCTCTTTGTCTGTGAAGCTTCTGAGACGCTTGGGATGATGAAGAAAGCCCAGGCGGTAGGTGTGTATTTGTAGCAGTACCCTCCCTGTCTGAGGGAAACCAGGTAGAGAGATTCCTGTGATCTTCAATGCCAGTGATTTCTGACATGTTTTCAAGGAAATTGTTGTTGTTTTAGGCAGTTCCTCTTTTCCATGTATTCCCCTGTTTTAGATTTATATGAATATTGCTATATCAAAGAAATCCCCAACTCTAATTATCAATTCTCCTTTATAATCAATATATTCTACAAGAGCCCACATTTTGGTTGACTCTGATCATGTAATATTTCAGAA
>NW_010251959.1:51471-51719 GCF_000690775.1 Eurypyga helias | reverse complement strand
CTGCTGAAAGGGAAGCTGATGGGTTCAAAGTGACAGACATGAAAGATAATAGTGGAATTCTGATCAAATGTCAGTGTCCATTTTCACATAAGAAAACATCCGTTGCGTCTGACCAGTGGTTTTTCTAGCCCAGTGCTCTGTTTCAGATGTTTTGGAAAAGCACCACATCTGTAACTATTAGAGGGGCTTCTTAACTGTATGGGAAGCAATGTTGTATCCTTCCTGTGTGGACAGCGATGACAGCTCCC
>NW_010251959.1:32101-51421 GCF_000690775.1 Eurypyga helias | reverse complement strand
TTCCCTTAGATTGCTGAGATTGACTTACTTCTCCCCATGAGGTTTCCCAAGTATGGGGTATCAGCACATTTTAAATCTTCAGTGGTCATCAATTCACATTACCATTTATTTATTTGACTGGTTTATGTTATTTATTTTAGCGATTGACAACATCATATCCTGGAGAGCAGAGAGACACTGTCCTGCAAGCCTACATCAGTAATGACCTTCTAGACTGCCACAGCAACTGTCAGGTCAGCTGGAAAGGGTTTTCCTCCAACTTGTGTGCAATATGGGGCATTTGTTTCTATAAATTCAGAAGAATTTATCACTCTCTTGAAGGGGAAGGAGGGGGGAGGAAGTAGTAGTGCCAAAATCATGTGATATATGTAACTTCCACATCCCAATCTTTAAATGTGATGGGCAAAGCTTGGCTTTACAAGAGCTCTCAGGGTAGATAGAGTTCTTGTAAACAAGTGGAAGTTTGTCACCTCTCCTGGAGCTTGACGTCGTTGGTGAGTTGAGTAGAAGTCTACTGAGCCCCTTACTTAGGAGTTAGCTCTTGCTTATCAGATCCTATGCCTCTCTTTGAGTGATCATGCATTGTTTGATAATGCTTTCAATCCTTTTCACTGATCTCGGATAAGAACTAAATTAGGACTTCAGTCTCAATATCTCTATGGAATATCTGATTATGCACTTATAATAACATTTCAGGAGTGTTTCTGTGAATTTGGAATGGGTTGTTATCTTTATTTAGAAAGGGGAATTGCTGTTATGTTGATATTGAAAGATTGCCTCACTCACTGATAATCCAATACTATTGACAACAAAAATGCAACATTTTTCCGTTTGTAATAGTGAATTTTATGCATAGTCGAGTTCTCCTGTTTGAAGCAGTGAGTTTACTTGTTCTGTTGTGGCTCCCATTGGCATTGCAACAGGAACTTCATTAGAACAGTTGAAGGATTATTAAATCAATGATCTGTTTTGCTCCTTGTAATTTTCTGTAAGAGGAAAGTAATGTGTAAGTAATGCCTGACGTAAAGCCGATTAAAAATAGTTTGCAATGCAGTGGTTTTGGTAAGTTAGTGAGCTGTTTTCCCACACTCTTAGTGGTCAGATGAAAACATTCCTATTCAGGTAACATTACTGCATTTAAGTTGATCAACAAAATTAATATAGGTTTTCTTTGTCACTGACTAAATATTAATTTTAGATATCAACTTTTACTGATAACTGTGTTGGTTCATGCTACTTCTCACCTAAGGGAGTTTAATGGTGTTTTAACAGATTGAGCAGAGGAGCTGTAACTTGCTTATTTGTTGATTTTCCATCTCTCCCACAGCCTAAGATATTAATATGCTTTCAAAGTTTGTTTACTGTGAAAATTTAATGAATCTTTTAAAACATTATAGAAGAATTACTTGGTTTTTTCCTGCTTTGGTGAGTTTTAGTAATGTTTCCTTTCTTTTTCAGAGAAGTGTCCTGAAATTACTACAGTCTAAGAGTGAGGTAGTCAGACAGTATATGGCAAGGCTCATCAATGCTTTTGCTTCGCTGGCAGAAGGTAAGATTTGCAAAATAAAAGACAGCATTTTCATGTAAGATTGGCTTATAGGTACTTCACAAGTGCGTGTCACTGCATGTAGAAATTTAGAGCCTTATTTGCACCCTTTTTATAGGGATTCACTGTTTTGTTACATTCATTCAAATTAGTTTCTCGGTATCTGGGAAGTTTTCATTTTGTCACTGTATGTTCAGCATTTCTGACTTATTCTGATGATTTGTGGTTGTTGTGGGGACTCAACCCAGGTGCTGCCTGTAATGTGTCACTTCATGAGGGTTGGAGGTGGTGGTGAGTGAAAAAAGAAAAATCCCTGCTAATTAAAGGTGCTGCAGGCAGACCTGCTACCAGGCTGTGCAACAGTAGTTAGTGCAGCTGCTCCTGCATCTTCCTGGTCCTCACCTGGAGAAATCTTTGTGCATCACCGCTGTTTGGTTGCTTATTTCTGCAGCTTTGTATCTCTGCCTTTCCCAAATTAGCCCTTGTTTTCGTGCTGCTTAAGGAGCCTAACTATTGCTAGGAACTGGAATCCCATTTAAAGTCCATAGCAGTAGGGCACCTAACTTTCCTGAGCTCTTTGGACATTCTGCTCTTTTCCTAGAGTATACAAAACTCTACTGAAAGAGGAGTAGTGTATTCTGTGTGGTGCTAACTTGGCAAGTGGGGGCCTCTAATGCCCGAAGTGGCTGGATTGAATGCAACTGATCTGCTAGACAGCTCATTTGTGCAGGTTTGTTTGGGCCTTGGCAAAAGGTTGCGGCTTGTCAAGATGACACTGAGGTCAATCCTGCTTACTTTTCCAAGGAGAGGGAGCTTTGCTGTCATAAGCTGATATCTCAGCATCTGTTCTTTCATCGCTTTTTGCACCAGGTCGTGTCTACCTTTCTCAGAACCCAGCGTTGCTGCGAATGCTGGAGGAGAGACTGAAAGCTGAAGACAAGGATTCCCTTACATGGGAGAATGTTCTGGGGGCTCTGCAGAAATTCAGCCTCAGGTGATGAAAGCACAGCACACAGTGGTGACAGCAGAGAGGAAATGCAGGCTAGTTAGGCTCTGTTCAGGGAGGAAAGAAGAACACTTGATTTTCCCATAACAATCATCAGAACCTCCGATGACTGGTGAAAGCAGTGTCATTTATTATGGAGGAGAACTCAGTTTTGCTGACTGAATTAACCTGACTTCTACCGGCTGTCAAGACTCAAGTAAATGTACATCTGCCACAGCCTTGTGTGCTTTATATGTATGCCTTAATTTAACAAAGTGAAAATCTTCATGTAGGAAGTTATGAAGTCCTACATAGAAAAAAGAGTTGCATTACATTCCAAAGCATAAGGTTTTCATTATCCTTTCTGCAAACATTTTTCTGGGATTTCATCCTTATCCTGTTGATCCTCTTTCCTAGAGCTTGTCTATGCATGGGCTGTCTTGTTTCTGACTTTTGCATTAACAGTCTGACTCAAATGCCCACCACAAAGGAAATATCATGCAAAAGCAGTAAAGGGTATGATGTTGCTCCCATTTATCAAATAAATATGATCTAGGAACTCTGATTTCACAGTACTCAGGGGGAATATTCAGTCCTGAATAGTTAACAATATAAGGAGGTAGATGAATATGTTTAGCTCTTGTTATTTTCATTCCTATTTCTTCTAAATTAAAATTGCAAGTGTTGGGGTATTTTTTTATTTGCCTGTTTGGCTTTGTTGAGGAATGAGGGCTGCTTTTGGATTTGCCTCATTTAGACCTTGTCTGGATGGAGCAAATGTAAACATGCTTTGGGTAAAATTCTGGACTGCTTCCTGACATGATATCTGATACATATTTGAGAGGAAAGAGAATAAATTTCATACCCCACTGCTTGAAATCCTAAGCTAATCTTAAGAGAAAATGACTCTTCTATTAGACCCGTTGCTGAATGTACAAATTAGTTTGAATTTTGGGGACTAGACACTAAGCTACTGAAAATTTTAAAACTTTTTACTTTCTAAAAAATAACAGTCTTTTAGAAGGTTAATTCCAGATATTTGACATGAGGGACTCCTTTTTTTTTTTTTAATGTGTAGTGAGATGCTCCCTTGTTTTGCTCAGTCCATGCCATAGACCTACTGCAAGACCCAGGATTGAGAAAGTGTGTGAGCTTTCAGGAGCAATCCAAATCCCAAGTACCAAGAACAGAAAAATACCTGCTTTGACCTTTGTAATTTAGATCTGTTGCCCATTGGAAATAATGTGATTAAAAATGATGTTCTTCAGTAAGACCTTTCTACCAGCATATACTACTTTTTTGTGTTGTGGAGTGACAAATTTCTGTTGTAGTAGATCACAGTTGACCACCTGGCACTTTATTCAGTATACTCTTTGAGGGTAACTACAGGTTGAGTTGAAAGAATATGTGATTTAAGAATCTCTAGAGAAAAAAGCAAATAGATTTAAGCAAAAAATCTCATTTGTCAAATCAACAGTACAAAAGTGCTATGGCTACCTGCGGTAGAAGTAGTAATTAATTTGTTTTATGGGTCTGTTGTGTGTAGCTGGCTCTTTTTACCAATTTTAAGACAATTGAAAATGCAATTTTAGGTGCAGTTAAAAACCTTAGAAAACAATGAGGAAACTTACCTCAGCAGTTTGCAGGTTTAAAAAACCAAAACACCCCAACCCACCCAGCATTTTAGTCCTCTAACCCTATGGGAATCTGCATCTTCAATTTCTTCAGGCTTTATTAATTCCCTAGTTTAATTGATTCTGCCAAAATGGGTAGTTTGGGTTTTTTTTGTTGTTGTTGTTGGCAGGCTAGTTTATAGCAGGTAGATGAAGTAAGGTTTTAATGTGTTTGTATTAGCTATAAATGTACTTGAAACGTATTTATGATGCGGTCTGATTTCTGTGTGCTTTTTGTTTTTTAATCCTAGGCGTGCACTGCAGTCAGCAATGATTAAAGATGGGCTCGTTTTCTGGCTGGTGGATGTTCTTACAGATACAGATTGCCTGTCTGATTACACACTGGAGTATTCTGTTGCCTTGCTCATGAATCTTTGTCTGCGGAGTGCAGGTGTCTTACATTTTGAATTACAACCTTATTCCAAGAAATGGATAGGGAAGATTGTGAATCCTTTTTTCTTATATGCCTGGATTTTTTCAAGTGACTGTAATTAGTAGTGAGGACTCACATAACCCGAGATACGAGTGTTACAATCGGTGCTTTTGAGCCAATCTCTTTCCCGGGAATCCCAAACTAGGGAGGTTAGCTTGACCAAAATCTAAATAATTAAGAAAACAGTTCATCAATGGAACCCTCTAAGATTTGATTCTTTATTCATACCCATATGTGAGGACTGCCATTCCTATGTTCCAGGCTCGCTTTTCAAAGGACACTTTTTACTTGTGTGAGAAATCTGTTTGTATAGAAGGAAGTCAGAACTGAGTTGATCAGTAATGGTAAAGAGCTTAACCTTCACCTTGTGGAGTGAACTATCTCCCTGCTTTGCTTCTGCAATGCAGCGATCCCCCACCCCACCCCCCAAGAAAATAAGGTCCTGTCTCTGTCCAAGAGACTTAAAAGAAGTTTAAATAAGTTTCCTTTTAAAAGGAAACGTAAGCGTGAAAAATCGACTGCTTGCCATAAGCATAATAATGTTTTTGTTAAACTTTTAAAAATCCCTTTGTGTTCCATCCTGTCCCAGATTAGACCTGTATAAATCCAGAGCAACTGCACTGATTTCGGCTCAGTTATGCTGAGCATCATTTGGCAGGGACAAGGAACACTATTGCTCTGTGTAAATTACATTCAGTACCGATTTTGAGAAGTAAGCAGCTTGCTCTGATTGGTTATATTTTTTTCAAGCATATTTATGTTTTCTCTCTTTTCAGGGAAGAAAGTGTGTGCAAGGATCGCAAACCATGTGCTCAAAGTTCTCTCTGATCTTCTTGGCCACGAGAATCATGAGGTATTTATACAGCAAACTTTGGGTTAAGGAAAAGGTGGAAAGAAAAATTAAAGATAAATAAACCAAGCCCCAAGAAAGTAAGAACTGGAGAAAAGGAAATTGGTTTTGTTTCCCCTGCTAGTCCCTCATGTAATTAAGTTGCATGAAATTTTCCTAGAAATCACAATTTTGTAATTTTTTTTGGTTGGGCACTGGTCTTCCTAGACATAATTACGTCTTCCTTTAACAAATGTTGGCAGCAAAGAGCAAAAGTCTTGTAGGCGCATAGTGATCATGCGGCCCATGTGCTGCCTTGATTGCAGTTTCTGATGCTGTTTACGTGTCATCTCACACCACATCATCTCAAGCTTACCTCGTTCATTAGATGAACAATGTGTGGTGCAAGCCATTATGCAAAGCATCAGGTACAACCAAGCAAATTTGCTCATAGTATTAAGGAATATTATAAGAGAGCAGTACACCCCCAGCATTCAAGCCCTAATATCTTTTTATCTACCACTTCATTTAACCTGCCGCTTAACCCTTTTGTGGTTCAAGTTTCTTTTCTGTCTCCAGACATACCTGCATCTTAGATGCTAAATTAAACTACCCAAGGAAAAAGCTGAAAGTTATTAGTTCTTTCTGCCTAGTGCTTTTCAACACGTCACTCTGTCTAGCTTTGGTTTTATGAATGGTGAGAGTTAATACAATACATACTAACAAGAAATAACATCCCAGCCCTAGACTGAAGCATTTAGAAAATGCTATCATACTGTTAAGTCTGTGCCTTAGAATGGCCTTGAAATTTCTCAGAGGCTGCATTCTTACAATGTGGTTTGCACCAGCTCAGCTGATAGAAGTTTTGTTATCAAAATCAAAGGTAGAAGCCACCTCTTGAGTGCCAGGAAAGCTTTCTGAGAAGCTGTGGGATCCTTGTGTAAATCCCAGTCCCTTATCTTTCCTTGCTTCCCCTGCTCCCAGCCTAGCTCATTGTTCATTTTCCCAAGGGTATAGGCAGAGGATGACTGAAAACCTTAGTGCTCCAACAGTAACTGGCCAACAGAAAGGGTCATATAAGTGCCAATAAAACTAGTTTGACAGATCTGGTGGCTTTCACTAACCGTAATACAGAGCTTCATGCTAGCTGTTGGGTTTCTTTCTTCCTCTGCTGGGAGGCACTAACAGGGAGCAAAGTGAAAGGATGTTTGAAGTGCTACACCTTTTATCATCCTGCCTAAAGCTACGGTGCTTGAAGCCTGTCTTGAGCTCACGCTGACACAGTCTTGTCCCTGTTCTTTGTCCTATTTTTTGTACTGCCACTACTGTTTGTCAGAAACAAACATTTTTTTTTAGGACTAGGTCAATTTGCATGAGTACATTTTCAGAAGGAAGTGGGAGGAAATCTGCATGCAGCAGTACTGTTTAGATCAACCGTATCGCAGTATATTTGCATCCTAAAAATTCACTGCTTCCCAAGTGGGAATTTCTGCAAGCGCAGGCTACCCTGACTAAACTCGGAATGTTGTTGTTCTGCACCCTCGCTCTTGCATGCGCCCCAGTTGACTATAAGCAAAATTTAAGAGTTTTTCTTAGTGGTATGACTATTTCTTCCTCTTAGATACAACCATACGTGAATGGAGCACTGTATAGCATTCTTGCCATCCCTTCTGTCCGAGAAGAAGCCAAAGCAATGGTAAGTGCTGCTTTGCCTAGCACCGGAGATCAACACGCATGCCAAAGATGGCATGCCCACAGCTGCCTGTTGAGCAGCGTGCAGCGGGGTTGGGAGGTAGAAGCCGTGGCATTTGTGAAGGGAATCCACAAAAGGCCATCCACCTTTGGTATTCAGGCAGGTGTGAATGTGTCTCAAACACTTTTGCCATATTTGCTGGTCTTTTCCCAGAAGTGGAGCTCCAGCAGTGTGAAGGATTCTATCTTTGTCATAAATTAAAGGTGTTATTCTAAAATAGTGTTGTCCATCCAACGTTTTGTAGACTGGGTGCAGCCCAGGAGATGCTTTCAGCTGACTTGCTGCTTGTTCCCCTTATTTAACTGATTCTGCACCAGTGAATAACCACTGAGTTCCCCTTGGTGCTTTTGCTTCTGCCTGGTATAGACAAGGTTGGCTGGGGAAGGCAGCAGAAGGAAGGTTTCAGCAGAACTAGGAATTGGTTTACCATTAGATGAATTTTCACAGGAGATCATGTGTTTTGACTTCCAGATTCGAGGAAGCCATCCCTGGGATAGCAGTGAATCTTTGTCTTAAGGATTAACCTAGAGAGTTATGCAGACATAACTGTTGTCAGATGTTTTGCCTCCCAAAGCACAGAGGGCTGGAAGTGATCTTAAATGATTAAAGACACAACATCAAACCTGTAAGGGGCCACAAAGAGAGAAACTGGATGTAAGCGGAAGTCAGTTGGTCCTGCTTTTTGCCTTTCTTCTCTGAACCTTGCACCGTAGTATCTGTGTATGCAAATTTGCCCTCTTCTGACTACTGTGTGCTGAGTTCAGAAGGCAGGAGCTGCAGGTTTGTTGTAAAAATTTCCTGTTCATCATGGACGCATCTGTATTTAAACCTAGAAGCAATCTAGACAGGATATTTCTTTTGCCTTTGGGAAGAGTATGGACAAAACGGAGTGCTTAGAGTTGGACACAGTGATTTGTTTCACACCACCTTTGTTTTCCCTGACAAAACAATGACATTTTAGCTAACAAAACTCTGTCACTGTGGTCACATGAAATACTAATCCACCGATGTTTTCTACTTCATCCAGGGAATGGAAGAAATTCTGCGCTGCTTTGTCAAGGAAGGAAATGCAGAGATGATCCGACAGATTGAATTTATTATCAAGCAGCTCAATTCAGGTCAGAACAACAGATGCAGCTATCTGAGCTGTAAATCTTTGACAAAAGCCATAAGAAAGCTCATGTTTTTATTTGGCGTTGAAACTCCCAAAGAATAACAATAGTGTGATGGTCTGAGAGAGGGTGAATAGTGAATGTCAGGTATTTGAGTGTCAGATGTATTTTAAAATTTCCTTTTCCGGTACAATTATAAAGAAGTAATAAAAGGCTGAGTAGGTCTCAATTCCAAAGTTCTGGGACTGCAAATAGAATGACCTTGACTATTTTATTTCCTGCTCATGGTCTCGCAGTAATGAGAGACTGCTGAGAGCTGCAAAAAGTACAGGTGATACAATTTGTAAAGCAGGATTTAGGAGCTAGGTCTGTCTCTGCTCACCTTTTGCTCTACTGAGGAGTGTAGCTCTGTAATCTGAAATGGCTTATCCTGAATGGGAGGCAGAGACCATCCTTTTAGGAGGGTGTGTTGATGGGTCCTAGGTGCTGTGTTAATGCAGGCAACTATGAGGAGGTGGAATATTTCTATTTTTTGTTCCCTGTGGCTGAAAGGAAGGCTGAAGAAAGTGAAAGCAAATAATGAAAAGGAGGGGAATTCTGATTAAATCTTTTTGTACTGTAAAAATAGGACGAGTTTGACTCTTTCTTTGGCTTTTGGAAAGACCAGAAGACAGCATATCTTATGGTCCTAGCTTGTAAAAGAACAAATAAAGTATTTAAGCACTGTATTGCCACTATGCAATATTTGTTCATCAGGGTTATAGAATCATTCCTCTTCTACCTGTGAATGGTATTTTTAAAAGGTTTTGTCTGACTGGAGAGTAAAGGTTGAGCAGACAGATGTCCAATATAAGCCTGGCTGCCTTTTTCAAGGAAATTAGTTTGTCCAAATGTTACAATAAGGTTTCTACATTCATATTATCTTTTTGTGTGTAATATTGGAGTGTTTGTAGAGAGAAGGAGAATCTTTTATTAAAAATAAATTGAAAAATAGACAAACTTGCAAGTGCACACACTTTCATTCAAGTCTTGTTGGTAAATACATTAAGACATCATAGTGTGATTTATGATAAAGAACTATTCCACTGTATCTGTTTCTAACATTTTCCCCAATATTGATGGATTTCAGTGATTTCTAGAATGCTTTAGAGGAGAAAATAATTCAAATAGTTGTGCTAAAAAGAATGGGATGTCTATATCAGAAGCAAGCTAAATCTTAGTGTCATAAAAGAGGAGCAGTAACTAGAGATTCTGTTAAGTTGCACAGGTACTCTTACACCATTTTTTTGCTTCTTTCTAGAAGAGCCGTTAAATGATAGTGTTGTGTCTGACGATGAAGAGGAAGAGGAGGATGAAGAAGTAAGTTTCCTTTTAAAGAGGAGGATGAAGAAGTAAGTTTCAGGCACACTTCAGTGTGCACACACAGTGTGCCTTCAGGCACACTTCAGAAAAATCCTTAACCTTCTGGACATTAAATATTTATGTTAATAAGCCAGACTTTATTTTTTTGGGTGGGTTTTTTGGTTTGTTTTGGGTTTTTTACCTGTTTACCAGGGTGTATTAACAAGAAAATTGGATCTGTTTCCATTACTTTTTCTTCATTTGAAGTTCTACTGGTTTTATTTTTATTATTACTTATCACAGCTCTGTGAGAAGTAAAGGATTATAGCTTGAAATGACAGTTGAGGAGCCACTGTAGCAGTAGAAATCTTGCTTTCAAGCAAACCCATTTCAGCAGTTAAAAAAAGGAAGCGAACGAACCCATGCATTGCCAGAATATCAACATGTGGTTACTTTTTCTTAAGGTATCATGATCTGTTTAGGGTGTGACTTCTTTTGTTGCTTAGAAACTTTAAAATATATTAAATTTTCTGTAAGTAATGAAGGAAAACTGTAATTACAAATTAAGAATTAAGTCCCATAAAAAGAGAGAATTAAAAAAAAAAAATAGAAAGTAATCATGAGAAAGTATGTCAGAGTAAATAGGCACTCGTTAGCTGCGTATTTCTAGCTTAGCTAATAAGTGCATTTTATACCAACACTTAATTTTCTAAGAAGCTGTCTGTATGGAATAATGGTATTCCAGGTGTAGACAACACAGCATATTTGATCATCTGAACTAACAAGCACAGCAAGGTGTGAAGGGACTGTTAAACCCAGTCTTCGCTGGTGATGTTGCCATTGCTACATCGATGCACAAGCACAGAGGGAGTTTGAATATGTGCTGTTTAGGCAGTTACATGGGACTTTAGCCTCAAAGAAGTCTACCAAATAGTACTTTTCTTTTATTGAAAAGCCTTGCATGAGAAATTTAAAAGAATGGCTATGGTAGATGTCCTTGGAATAGTCTTCACACATATTTAGATGGGTGTATAGGTGCACATATGTTGATATCTTACCTTATAGCAGAAACCTTATAGCACCTTCCAGTGCCTGAAGGGGCTACAAGGAAGCTGAGAGGGGACTTTTTACAAGGGCCTGTAGTGACAGGACAAGGGGTAACGGGTACAAATTGAAAGCAGGGAGGTTTAGATTAGATATCAGGAAGAAGTTCTTCCCGGAGAGGGTGGTGAGGCACTGGAACAGGTTGCCCAGAGAAGCTGTGGATGCCCCATCCCTGGATGTCTTCAAGGACAGGCTGGATGTGGCTTTGAGCAACCTGGTCTAGTGGAAGGTGTCCCTGCCCATGGCAGGGGGGTTGGAACTGGATGGTCTTTAAGGTCCCTTCCCACCCAAACCAGTTTGTGATTCTGTGATATCGCGTATCTGCCATTCTGTGATTCTATGATATCACGTATCACTGGCCCTGAAGACGCCAGTGACGTGAGTGTTGGTGACCTGTGCAAAACGTTCTCATATTAGAAATATTACTGGAGAACGTATTTACTGAAAACCAAGTTTTTAGACAAAAATTAAGGCATTTGTCCTGAGCCAATAAAGAATAAAACATATTAACAAGTCACGTGTGTCTGCGTTCTACTAGTTTCACGTTAAAGCAAATGCTAGTAAACAGTGACAGCCATGCTACAGTGTAAAGCTTGCCTTGGGATTGCAGGGTGACTAAGTGTGTTTTCAAGTGCACTTTGAGCCTTTTTTTTTGAAGGCAGAGAAAAATTTAAGTATCCTGCTTGTAAAAGGTGTGGTGTGCTCTCAGCTGCTGTGAAGTGCAGCACCTTGCAGGATCCAGCCTTTGCCGGGCAGTGTCAAGGGAAGTTCTGCACTGGCTGCATTATTTAGCTAGTTTCTGTGTGGTGGCACAGTAGGTGGGGAACACATGAACTAATTACCCTTGTGACTTTGCCTAAGTTTAGAGCTATCTGGAAATTCTAAGTTTAGAGCTACGGGGAAGTTTTATTTAACAACTGTCTCTGCCCGTTTTGATCTAAGGGGGCACAGGAAACTGCTGGGTTTTATTAGAATTAGATTATTGCTTCACCTTCTGCAGTTCTGAAGTGAGTTTTCAGTCATCTTTCCACTCCTCCCACCCAAAATCAGTGCTTGATGTGCAAAATGGGCTTTCTGGGGGTTAATCATTTTGACTTCCCTTTGTGAAATGAGCTACTTAACCCCAACTCCAAGCCTTTGAGTGTCTCAGCCATATCGACATCCCAAGGTGGTGATATTTTCGCTTGAGCTCTAGTATACTTTTTTGAAGGATACTGTGTTCTTTTGGTAAAGCACAGAGATAAGGAACTCGTTTGTGGAAGGTGTGGCATTGAATTGCATGATAGTGTTGAACACTTCCCTTACTTTATCTGTTCTTGGGAATGAAAGGAAGGTGAATTCTCCTGTTCATTCATATCCTCCACGTTGCTGCTCACAATCCCAGCCAAGGCTCTAGGTCAAATCATTTCGAAATGCATTTTTAGCACTGAACCATCAAGTGATTAAAATGGACTTCTGTCACTTCTTATTATTTGACTCAAAAGTAACAGTAGGCTTTCAAAACAGAAGTGCCTGATACCAGCTTTTCATTAGCTTTGCCATTATATTAAAAGAAAAAGTCTCATTAAGCCAATTTTAAAACTCTTTCTAGTGTAACATTGTGGTGTGTTCTAAATCCTTGTTGCTGATGGGAACTGTAATCCTGTTCTGCTGCAAGGAAGCCTGATTTCTTAGTCCCGCAGGTTAGAAAATGAGAGTGCACAAACAGCACGGCAGCAGAATGCCACGCAAAATGCATCGCGTCGTTACTTGGTTAAATAAGCGAAGGTTTGTTGACTCGCTGCCTCGATGCTTGGAGGCCTTTTGTATTTTGGAAATGCTGTGAGTTATTGTTCTTTGATGGGGTTCTGTGATAACATCTGGCGTTGCGATCACGGAACAGAAAGTTTTGGAAAACTTCATCAGCAGTCTTGCCTTTACGTAACTTCTGAAGTACTGCAGGCTGACTGTGTTTCAGAATATGTCCATATATTGATGATTTAAGGACATGCATTCAAACTGCTGACCAACATGATAATTTGTTGCTCATTTACTTAATATTTATGCCCTCACAACTTCCGAAACAACATAAAGACTCTCTTAGGCAGACTTAGTTTGCAGGTTCTGCCCTAGCTTTTATTGTTTCCAAGAGCATGTGAAGGTTCCCCATGCTGTTGCTATTATGTTACCTTTCATGGGTTTTTTGCTCTTTATCTGTGTTTAATTTAGAGTTGTTGAATTCTGTCTTGACTTGGAGCAGATCTTGTGGTAATGACTACTTTCTCCTAAACACTGCCGC
This sequence comes from Eurypyga helias, assembly GCF_000690775.1. Lineage (NCBI taxonomy): Eukaryota > Metazoa > Chordata > Aves > Eurypygiformes > Eurypygidae > Eurypyga > Eurypyga helias. The sequence continues at coordinate 38,367 of NW_010251959.1, read as the reverse complement.
CAAGATGTGGTTTAGCCTGCTGGAGGATAATTCTGGGACTTCTAAGGGCATCATGCCCTCGGAAATTTAAGGTTCTGTAACGTGTGACATGGGAACATATAAACTGAATTTTGAAAAGTCGCTGTATGCTGTTATTCAGAAGTAAATTGGCTTTTGGGTTTGTCTGCTGAGCTTTAAAAAAGTAGTGTAGAGCTCAGGATGCACTGGCTTCTGGAGTGCATACCCACCTTCGTTATATTAGCCACCTGGGTGTGGTGACACCCACAGTCACAGTGCATATTTTCTGGTGCGTAATATTCTCTCCGCTCTTCTGTTAAATACTAACTTAATTTATCTTCTGTGTTTGATCTTTACGCTTGCTTTTTATTTGACTTGGACCATCTTTGAAAGCTGCTTGTAAAAGTGAATAGGTGGTAGCTCCAATTCAAAGCTTAGTTACAAATTTGAGCTATGTTAGATAATTCATCAGACACCTGCTGATCCCCCGTCACTCAGCACCTGGCAATAAAATCGGTAAACTGCAGTGTGAAAATACACTTCAACTAGAAAATACATCAAAAGAAAGAGCTTAATCACAGGCCTGATCGCAGGACTTCAAGGCATTACGTGAAAAGACTTTGCTGCCAACATCTGCTGCGGCCTGTGAGCAGTGGTGAACAGGGCAGCGATTGTGTTATTTCGGCAGTGGAATGATGGCATGGCTGTCAAAGCCCTTTTTCTGTACAAGGAGGCAGAGGAGGGACATGTTCAGGCTCAGTTCCCTGGTATGTTAAATAACGTCAGGGAGCAAAGTTGGCAGGGAGAGGTACTTTCCAGAAACGAGAAACTGGCATTCTCTGCCTGACAAAACGTGTCAACCAGAATATTGGAAGAGGTGGAACCTGGGGAAACCGAGGCGATCTGAGAGAAGTTAAATACCTGGTGCATGCAGGGAGCTGGGCGGAATAGCGGGGTGATGTTCTGGCCGGAACGTGTGACACGACCCAGGCACAGTCGTCTAGAAAGCATCCTCGAAGAAAGCTGTTAGTTCTTGATGCTGCGTTAACATACAATATTAAAGAAATACCCACCACACATGGGTGTGTTGATCTCATGAATGCTAGCATTTGAAGAGCGGGGTGATGTTCTGGCCAGAACTTGTGACACGACCCAGGCACGGTGCGGGCAGTCAGCATCCTCGAACTAGAGCTGCTAGTTCTTATGCTGCGTTAACATACGATATTAAAGGAATACCCACCAGACGTGGGTGTGTCGATCTCATGAATGCTAGCATCATGTTCAGGAAAGACTATGAATTGTTTTAAGGTGCACTTACTTTATTTTTACTGCTAGTTGTTATAGCTGAACTTAAAAGTTGTGTTTTTGTTACTCAGACGATACTGATACATAACAAGATCCAGACAAGTTTTCCTATCAGTTTTCCTATCTTCCTCTTTGCATGAATGATAACTTCCTTCTGCTTTTTATTTTATGTAATTGACTTACCTTGAGTTTCAGTTTTGTTTTTTCTTAAAACAAGGGTAGTGTTCTCAGCCTCCAGCGTGGCTGAGAAATGCCATCAGGTGGGTTTTTTTCAGTCTGTACTGTATAGCTACATTGACTTGGGCAGATCTGCAAAAACTGAAACTCCAAATTTCACACCAGCTGCTTGTCAAGGACGGAGCATTGCATCTCTTCAGACTAGCATGCCGTGTTCTACAAAGGCACTAACGACCGAGATTTTCCCTGAGCCTTTGTTAGATCAAGCAAGGAATAATTATTTGGGGTTTGAAATTTGAAGGAGAATGACTTTTGAAATGCATACTGTACTTTTTGGCATAGCAGTTGTGGAAAAAGGTGTGGAGTTTTTTCTTGTCTTCTCTCAGGATTCTTTTGTTTCTGGTTACATCAAAAGTTTAAGTGAGTTTGTCTTTAGGTGTCTGCTTTTTTGGTGGAAAATGCTTGTACATTACCACTTAAGTGTGCAGTATTAACAGTCATTTATCTGGACAGTACATATCCAAGTGACTACTGCAGTGGGAACTAAATTTGAAATGAAATCTTCTTGGAACCTGGGCTCACATAACACGTTCCTGTTGCAGGAGGACCATGACATTATGGAGGTTGATCTGGACAAAGATGAAGTTTTGCAGCCTCAACTGGGAGAGCTTGCAGGAGAGAAGCTGCTAACAACTGAGTACTTGGGAGTGAGTGCCACTCGTCAGGATCTTGAAATAAATTAATTTACTGGATTAAGTGTTTAATTTCAATAGTTTCATCACTTTCTAAAAGCTTTTATTCAGTTTGTTGCTTGAAGATCCAGGTTCTACTTGCACAGCAATCTTCCAGTCTCTTTCACTACCTGCTGTTCAGAAGTAGAATAATTTTGAGAAAGGTAGCTACCCTTTCACAGGGGGAGGTCAGGCTGTGGCTTAATAATAAGCTAAAGGCAGCCTTAGGGTTCTAGTGCTACATCAGTGACTGTGGGCGCACAAAGCAAAGTGCTGAGCAAGTTAATACTGGAACACTCTGCTGGTCTGAAATCATGTTGAAAAAAAGAAGTTGAAAAGTCAACTGCCTCTGCAGGCGTTACGCCAGATCAAGTATTGTATGTCTTACCTCAAGCAGGAAAATGCCATTAAGTACAAAAGCATAAAGTTTGCATGAATGCCATTTCATGTGCTGTGACTAATTTGAGATAAATGTGACTGTATGCCTTCTGGATCCCAGAAGCCAATGCTGATGATGGAAATGTGACCTGAGATGTCACAGAACAGCCTACAGTCAATCCAGGGAATTTTATCTAGTGACACCAGAAAACAACTTAGTTTCAAATGCAGTTTCTATAGGGTTTTTTCTGTGGTTCCAGTCACCTGTCTTTCTACTGTATTTTCTCCCCCTCCCAACTCCCCTTCTTTATTTTCTGTGTATTAGATAATGACTCATACTCCAAAAACCAAGAAGAAGCTGTTTCCAGGTGTCCATCAGAGTATAGATGAGCCACTCCAGAGACCCGTGACACCAGGTTATCACAGAACTGTGCACCTAATGTAAGTCCAAACAAATAAGTCTTAGTTGGCTATTTTTAAACTCCTTTAAAAAAAATTAAAAGGAAGAAACAATGCCTGATAAATACTGTACCTAAAAATGCATTGCCGTTCCTTAAAGAGAATTTCAGAAAAAGAAAGGAGGGGAATATTATAGGTAAAGTCCATAGGCTGAGGTCATGTATTTGGAACACATGAGTAAATGATTACTGATCAATTTGATTTAAATTTGCATTATATATTGTATATTCATTATAGATTGTGTAGTCCTTTCACCTTCTCCTAATATATTCTATTGGTAAGTTGCATGAAGTTTCTAAAATTCCATAATCAAGATAGTGCATTGATCTGGGGAGATTTGCTAGCCAACCCAAAGAGGACAGATTAAAAAGTAAATGGGAAGGACAGAAATCTTGTTAAACTAGATTTCTTGCTTTGGAAGAAAGTCCAAAAAATCTGCAGGCCTTAATCTAAAGTGGCTAATACGTAACTAAATATGCAGTGCCACTTTTCTGGGGAGTCAGTTACTGAGTTCAAGGTCCCACTTCCTCTGCGCAGGGTTCTGCCCGTGGTGCACTGGGAAACCTGGATCGAGTCTGTGGAATCGACTGTTAGGGCAGCCTTAAAACCTATTTAGAATGTATTTTTCAGGAATAACTCTTAGTTACCAGTAGAGTGTCCAAGCATTATGTTCCTGCTTTATAAGTGGAGAGAATAACAAGCTTGTGGAAATGAAGTGGCTCTTACATGGGAGATCAGAAAAAAGGTGGCAAACCTGGGAGCGTGGCTTTTATTTCCTGGTGACATGTAGCATACTGCTATTTATGCATCAGAAATAATCTCTAGAGGTGATCGCGTGCCTCTCCTTACCACCATTTACCCAGGCAGTATGTTTACTTAACAGTATCCCGGGACACCGGAGTGACGCTGGTCTCCTATTTTGTCAAAATTGGAATCTCCTTATGAGCGGCTGTGCAGCTCATGTCCACACAAGGCAGCTTCAGGCCACTGCTGAGTACAAATTAAAACCACCTTTCTACCATACTGGTTCTGGTAGCTTTGGGTCGAAGAGAAGTGTTAGTTTGATGGTGTGAAACAGTCTTTACAGATTGCCTCACTGTGCAAACAAAGGGAGAAAAATGTAAACACAACTCTAACATGGTGAAAATATGTGAAAGTGAATTTCCCTCCTGCTCTGGCCAAATGGGAGAAATTGTGTGTGTTTGGTGCTCCCATGTTTTAAGTAGGAAACGTGAGGTACCACCTGGAATGAGAAGGTTGTATGGTGTATTTGACTAATTTGTGTGCAAGAAAACTGCAGCAAATAGATGAAGCCATTCTTCAACCAGATCTTGCAAAAGAAAAGGACAAGCTTTGATGGCTTCTGTGCTGTTCTAATTTTAGTATGAATTCATTGACTACATTGAGGAAATTCTCAGGAAACCTTGAAAGAGGAAGATGATGAAAGTGAACAAATCTTAGCTGCCTTAATTTGAAAGCAGTTTCTGAACTGGGTGTATTTCATATTTTAAAGAATTTAAGTAGGCATGTGTTTGTATGAGATAAAATGGCATGAAAAACATCAGACTAGACATTCCAGGACCATTGATCTGTGTTATCTGAAGTTTTGGATTCAGCAGAGTAGTTAAACTACGTTTAAAATTTGTGTAAATTCTTGCATTCAGAACTGAAGATAACTTGTCTGAAGTTGTTCATGTGAGACTCGATGTAACATTCCATTTTAAAAATATCACGAACAGGGAAGCAGTTGATGGAGATACTATAACGTATCTCTTCGAGTTGTTGGTTCATACCTCCAAAAGAACGGGAGGGGCGGATTTCTAGTGCTGAATAGAAGTATTCACACAGAAAATTAATGCAGAATAGCCTGTGCACATGTAGCAGCTATTCCATGCTAATTTTTCTATGACTTCCCAGTGCAGACAAGGCTCTAGTTACTTCAGATGAATTGTCATGGGATCCCTCTATGGACAAGCTCTTGCTGTATGAAGCTGAGGGAGCCAGGAAATACTGCAAAGTGTGCTTTTTATTCCCCGCCACCCCCTTCTCTTTAAAGGCTCCCTGGCTGAGATCACTCAAGAGGGACTGAACTACTTAATATTCTGCTAGCTGTTTCCTTAGAAACCAATTTAGCTGTGAAATCATTAACTGCCTCCTTGGACTGCATCCTTTCTAACTAGAAATATGGTCTAGTTACCTTAACCTGATACTGGGCAGGGAAACTGTGTGTCTGCCAACTTCTTTTCACACGCTTTTTACACCCCTCTTGCTTCTGTTATGTTCTATTGCTTATTACTGAGCAATCTTGTCCCTGTTTTGTCCTTCAGCAACTTCAGTTTCTCACTTGGGAAATCAGCAGTTCTACTTCTTATCAACTTTGTTTTAAATCTGTATGGTGTGTTGCTCTGTAAAGTGAAATCCTTGTCATATTCAGGAGCAAATCTTAAATCCTTGAAAAAGCTAAGTATTGAAGGCCTCTCAGGCCCACTGCTACAGTCTTTTTATTTGTGTTCTGCTGGTATTTTGGGTCTTCAGACTGCAAGGAACTATGGTTTCCTTTCCTCAGCTCTTTTATTGCAGTAGGAAAAAATGTTAATTCCAAATATGTCCAACATCAGCTGGTTTGGGTGAGCTACAGTCATGCAGTTAAATTATGTCCTTAGCACTAGTTTGCAGTATGAAATATAAAATAATTTCATTATCCTCTATGTCATTACGGGCAATTAGAAGGAATTAGAATTTATTCTCATGCAACTTTTTATACCGCACTCTCATTTCTCCTCCAGGCCAGAAGACGATACCAGTTCTTGTCATGATAGGGATGAGAAGCTGCAGTTTCTGCCGGGTGATCATCCTCCTGTTTGTGATGGGAGCAGGTCCAGCATTTCTGACCTCTGCATTTCCCCTTCACGTAAGAACATTCTGCAAATGCTGCTGTTAATTGCCGCTGTCGTTCTTGACGGGGGCAGGTGTTTGGGGCCTAGTTTGTGGGCTGCAGATTCTTTTAAATGTAGCCTTGGAACGGGCCCTCCATTTGTAGACCTGGGGCAGTCTGCAAGACCCTGGAGGGACACAGTTGGATTTCGGCTCGAGCTGAACGAATGGCTACAGAAGGTAATGTGTGGTCAGCAGAGACTGATGGTCTCACTTGCTTCCCTCAATCTTGCTTCCTGTGGAAGGGCCAAGGATCATCAGGGCTTCTGATATGCAAGGTACACT
>NW_010251959.1:9900-32083 GCF_000690775.1 Eurypyga helias | reverse complement strand
GCTGCAGCCCAGTGCGCTTCCCAACAGGCAAAGCCCCTTACTTGATCAAGCATACCCTTGTTTGGATCTAAATGAATCACTGTCTGCTGGCACCTGCAGGCTCAGTTGGCTGGACCTCTGTATGAAAGTTGAAGGCAGCTGCAGTTATCTGCTTAGATTTGCAACTACATTCAACCATAGAGGCTGTGGAGGATGGGAAGCCCAGTGCTGTATAGATGCATTGTGGGTGATGCTGCTAAAGATTCTGTCCTTGCAGCTTGAACTGAAATTAATGCAAACTCAGCTGGACCTGAGCTCAGAAACAGGTGACAGAATTTAAAAGGTTATAGGCTTCTGAAATACTTTATTTCTGAACTTCTGGTATCCACAGGATTGTGGAACTTGGGATGTGGGAGTTTCAAGCTTCTTGCAGGGATTCATTAACATTTTCAATTAGGGATTTAAGGCAAAATGTTCTGCAGTCTTAGATAAAGGATCTTGCAGCATATCCGGTACAGAATTATTAATAAGTTCAGACAAAGCATGCCTCTGCTTTGCTGAAAAATATGCTTTGAAGCAGTAAAGGAATAGCATGCTTTTTACTTTCTCTGCTATTTTTTTAAATTTCCTAGAGGAAATGAAAAGGATTCTGAGAAAAGTAACTAAGGTCTTGCAGACAGGAATTTGCTTGCATAATGCCTAGAGCTGATAAATATAACATGCTGAATGAAAGCCGTATGATAGAAGCAGATGAAGCTCCTGTTCAGCATGGATACTTGGGCTCTTGCTGTTGTGTCGGCGGGAGAGCTGCTGTCCTCGAGCCTCACATTGTGCAGTAGCACCTTGAGCATAGCTGAGCCCGTCTGGTGGGAAGGTTAGCTGGCCAGGGCAGCAACTCAGAACAACGGAGCTTGTAAACTGAAAAAAAGCATCCTGGCTTGACAGGTTTCCTGTATAGAAGAAAAAAAAATAGTTTTACATACTCATGCTTTGTAAAGGAGATTAAGCCAGGAAAGTATCAGAGGTGTTCGTTCCTATTTGCTGTTTTGAAGCGTAATTGGATGCAATTTCCCAGGCACTATGCAGCCACGGAGAGCCCAGCATGCCTCCTGAACCACATTTTGATAATATCTTGCCGGTGAAATGCATTCACTGTTGCTTTTTCTGTGCTGCTGATACTCTCTGACAGTTCGCCTGCAGAGATTTGCAGGGAGGTTTAAACAGGGAGCCTGAGTAGGTCAGCAGTACATGTTCATTTTTGGTGGAAAATACTGATTTAAAGCCTTCATGCTGAAGAAACTCCTGCCGGCTTTATTGGCAGAACTTTGCTTGCAGCCTCTGTCTAAACCAGTTTGTTAGCTGTTTTCAGTCAAAATGATATGCAGGTGGGTACTAGTAAGACTATTAAATTATACTCTTGTGGAAAAATCTTGGAGGTCAGAATATACAGCATATTCAAGTTTATATGCATGATAGATGTAAAAAAAATACATGTGTGGCAGAGACAATTCCTCCTATCACTAACCCAGGCTATAAACCAACACTGAGCTACTGGAAGCATTGCCAGAGTTTTGTTACAGGTTTTCACAAGTACCCAGTGAATTACGTGCTTCTCTGTCTTGCCTTTTGGGATTGAGAAATGAGGAGTAGGAGAAGAGAAAAGAGAGACTGCACTGCTGGATCCCCTGGTTGTTCATGTCAGTGAGGGGACATTCATTCTGTATAATAAGAATTGGACTGGGTCTTTGGGCATTCCCTGTTTTTCAAAAGGCAGTGGGTTTTGTAATTTTTAAATTGGAAAAGCTTTAATTTAGGGCAATGGAAAAGGAACCTTTTCTTTTCTAGTGCCTTTTAAGATAACGACAGGGAACAGTACATAACAGAAAGGTGTAAAAATAATTGTACTGCTTCTAGAGCCTCTCATCCTGCCCTGCCAAACATCTTGCTGTGAAATAAATACACGGTTTGTTGAGTTGTGATCTTTGGCCTGATGGTCGTTATGCAGTACCAGGAACCTGCTCACTTCAGAATGTGTGTTTTCCAGCATCACAGGAATACTTTGGGATTCAGAGTTTCATGCCATCAAGTCATTAAATTAATAGTAAGAGACCAAGAGTGAAAAAACTGGTAGAATAAGAGCTTTGTGTGAACAGTTAGCATCATCAAGGTCATATCTCAAGGAAGCTACGTTTAGCCTCAAGAAGCCTTGATCCTCTTTTGTTTTTCGAAAATGAGAACAATGCTTACTGTCTTCCATGCCTGGATATATGCAGCTGTTCTTGAGTCTGTCTGATTTTTGTCTGGGTCTATTCTCCATTTTTATCACTTCAGTAAAGAATCAATAATTCTAGCTCTTTTATTCCTTTTTGTCTGCTATGAGCAGAAAATCTGTGGACTAAAGATGAACCCTGCTCATCTTACTACACTTACTGTGCAGAATAGCAGACAGAACACGTGCTGGGCTGCCAAATGCTTGTCTGAAAGTGACCTGATCTGCATCCATATCAGCACGGGAGGACAAATGAGGACGGCATCCTGTCCTGAGCATGGGAGGAATGGAGCTAGGGATTTTCCCTAAAGTCGTATTGGACTTGCACATCCTGGTAGCCTGGCGTCTCTCAGCAAACTGACTGTCCTTCCCTTCTCCATTACTGCAAGGCAGAAAGTGAAGTATATTGTACAAAAGTGATAGACCTTGAGTCTGACAGAAGCGTAAAACACACTTTTCTGCCACAGTGGCTGCCTGTTACTATGGATATGTGCAGACCACTGCACGTGGTTGCATTCCCGTGGCTTTAATGAGGTATCGGTCATTAGCTGAGAGACGTTAACTGACGGTCTGCATGCTCCTAGCCCATCGCAGGTGCAGAGCGTAGCTGCTCTGAAAATGATCCAAGTATGTTTTGCTTTCCAAAGGGCTGGTAGTATGCACCCTTGCCGTTGGCATGGCTCTGCGGATGAGCCGTAATGCACTCTGCCTGCTGTTCTCTGAAGGTCCCCTTTCGTACAGCAGGAACCGTGTTTCTAGTAAAATTGTGAAGGGGGAACTCCTCACGGAACTGTGTTTCTTTTTTAAATAGCCATTGAAATGAAGTCACCTGAAGTATTCTCATCAGGCCATAGAATGGACCAAAGCATCCCAGCTGGTGACAATATCTTGTCTTCCCGATCTACCGACTTCACCCAGGACAAAGCAAACGGGCAGTCGCACAGGTATGATTTATCCAGAGGAGAATCTAAAAGTGCAAGAGGAGTCTGAGGGGATTTACCAGCTAATTCCATGCTGCTGTAAAGACAATCTGTGAAGTCATTTGATGTATGATGTAGTCTGGTCTGAGACAGCTGGGGTGGTGCTTGCCAAATAAAATACCCTTAGCTGTGCCAGAGGCAGCTGTTCAATTTCTAAGCATCTGGTCCAGAATGGGAGAGATCACTCAAGCAAGGCGTTATTAATGAACTTCACATGTATGCAGAACAGAGTCTTCTGCAAATAAAACTTCCTGATTGCTTCCTTAGATGACTCGACTCCAACCCATGAAAAACCATTTCTTAGTAAAGAAGAAGGTAGGACTGTGGGAACAGGGCAGGAATTAATTTGCAAAAGGGAGCCAAATTAAGCATTTAAGTGGATTCAGAGTGTTTAAACATGGTGAGTTGCTAGCACTGCTGACCGCTCCCTGGTTTATAGCAAGGGAGGCTATATTATGAGTTCTCCCAGCAATGCGTTTCAGCTCTTTTTTGAAACAATTTCTGTCAAAAGAAGATGAAAGATCCTGCTCTCCTTCTCCTGTTCATACCTTGAGCTCTCTGTGAAGCCTTTGTCATGTGTAGGACTGTGATGTTATGTCTTGGATGAGACCTAGGAATTCATTAGCAATTGGACCAAGGTATACCAAAGATTTTCAGGGCCTGCATGTGTCCTTCAGACATTAACAGCTTTTTCCTATAGCTAATTTGATTGGGCCAAGTTTTAAACAGTGAGTGTAGAGAAATTTTAAAAGCAAGTACGTTCCAGAAGTAAAACACAGAATGGGTGGAGATGTGTTAAAGGAAAGGTTTTACCAACTCTTTATGGATCTGGTTTTTCACAAGTGCTTAGTTATTTGTGTCAGTTAAAGCTCTAGCACTTCTGAAAACTGGACTCCACTTTGAGCTTTGCTTCCCTCTGGCCTACAGATGCCTGTGTGTGGTTTGGGGTTTTGTTGGTTTTTTTTTTTTGCGGGGGGAGGGGGCGTGGTGTTGATGTGGGTTTGGTTTGGGGGGGTTTTTTCCCCCAGTTGTGCTGTTTCCATGGTGAGATCTGAGAAATCATATATTGTCTACAAATTATCACAGGCTAGCAGCTGAAGTGCTTAGTAGTTGCACCCCTCTCCCAGCATTACTGGTTTTATTTCTGTTGCCTGCACTAACAGTAGCTAAGAACATACTGCAAATACAAATAGACCTTGTGAATTTTATGACCTAATTGCTTGCTTTGTGATGGAAAGAGAGATTATTTTCAGGCTTTGGCTTGCAGGAAACAAGCCAAATTGGCAGAGTCTTGCCCCCCGCCTTGGTGAGAGGTTTTGCTTCTATACAGACATAATCTGTTATTAAAAAGACGTGTCCCTGGTAATCTTTACTTTTTCTTCATAGCTGTATGTCTAAATCTCAGTGATGGATGGATCTCTAACTGAAGACACAGGGGCAGTACCCTGCAGAAGAAGATAATCTCTTCATTGCGTGCTTCCTTAGCAGGCGTGCAGTAATTTGTGTTTACAAATGCAGCCTCAAGTTACGGATATGGGAATGTAGCCATTCACCGGCCAAGCGAACACAGGGTTTCCTATGTCAAGGGTCTTTTGTTAATATGTTGGTGTCGCAATAGCTAGACCTGCTTTTTCATTCTTTCGATCTTGGAAGCATACTTTAATTTGTTTGCAAGACAAACAGAGCGATTAAATTGATGCTTTGGTGTTAGTTTTGACCACTGTAAGAGATGTCCCCTTCCTACTGGGCAAATACCAACACCCACCTCGAACAGGTATGTATGAGAAAAGGAGGGCTGAGTTGTGGTGATGAAGCGGTCACCTTTCCCTCTTCCTTAGCAGTATAAATTGGGAATTTAACTGCGCAGAGATTGGTGAAATTACACTAAATCAGTCCGAGAGAAGAATGAGGCCCTAGCAGTGACACATCTATTGCAGTGGTTTTATTTCCACAGGAACAAATGATTGCTCTAGCTGACACATGTCAGACTGGCAGCTGCCCCTGCATTGCTATTCCCTGCTTCGTTACATCATGTAAGAATATAGATCTGTGCTTTTTAGCTAATCAAGGATAAATCTGTAATAAGCTTGAGCTTACAGTTGTGGCTGGCTGAAAAAGCTCTAATTTTTTATTGTGACTATGTCCAACATCATCATAATGAAGAGCTTAAACTCCGCAGGGCCTTCTTCAGACGCCTCCCTGCACCTGCCAGGTCTCTAATGGTCGTTTTCCTGATAATCTGGTAAAAATGGCCAAAAGTCTAAGTGCATTTGTCTTGGACAAAATGTCCTAACGCATCTTTGTATATCCAACTCCTGTCACATCTCCTGGTTAATTATTCCCATTCCAGTGGCAGTCTGGTGTGTACTTCTTTATAGACAATACTTCAATTTTTCAGGTTAAACACATTCTTCCTTCTCAGTGCAAATGTAGGTTTCTGTGTGAGTTTGAGGGTTTGATTTTTTTGTTTGGTTGGTGGAGGTTTTTGGGTTGGTGGGGTTTTTTTTGTTTGAGCACTTGCTCGCAAATTACCACACCTTGTTGTAAATGACTCCTTTACCAAATACTACAGAACGTTTTCCCACAGTAGATTTTGCTGCTCCTTTATTAATCTCCTCAGGTTCCAAAGGATGCCAAATAGCAGTTGTATGTGTTATTCTGAGGATTAATTCTTTTCAGTTGATCTTGGCCTATTTATGGATGTAGTAAAAGATGAGGTGGTTCTGTGACACCTGGGCACATGGAGACCAAGGTCTGCTCTGCATCCTGTCAGAGAAACAGCAGGATTTTTTCACCTTTGCGGTGTTTGCTACCAGCTTATTTCATATAATCCTTTTCTGAAGAGTTTTCAGCGATGCGATCCATCCTGTGTGAGCGCTGTGTATCTCTGGTATAGTGACTCTGGTTTGTCAGGTGCCTAGGTTTCAGTTTCACAGAGGGTGGGGGTTGGAAGGGACTTCTAGAGATCATCTAGTCCAACCCCCCTGCCAGAGCAGGATCCCCTAGAGTAGATCACACAGGAACAAGTCCAGGCAGCTTTGGAAAGTCTCCAGGGAAGGAGACTCTCCCACCTCGCTGGGCAGCCTGTTCAGTGCTCTGTCACCCTCACAGGGAAGAAGGGTTTCCTCATGTTCAGGGTGAACCTTCTGTTTCCCAGTTCATGGCCATTGCCCCTCGTCCTGTCACTGGGCACCACTGAGAAGAGCCTGGCCCCGTCCTCCTGACACCCACCCTTTAGATATTGATAAGCATTGATAAGATCCCCCCTCTGTTACTGCAGTGAAACTCTGTGAAGATTGTTGATGGCTATAAAAAAACACTTTTTAGTGTACGGGAACACAGATTCAAGGGGTTGTTATCTATTGCTGAATAAGGGGGGGAAAAAAGCTCATTTACTTTATCTACGTTAGCATATTATAGTACAAATAAGATTACCATGGAGAGCACTAGTGAACTGAAAACCCAGCTCTTGAACCAAAGTGAACAAAATGACCAAAAAAACCCATTAACAATGAGGCTATTTTATGGAGACGGAGACTGTAAATATGCCTGTGGCCCACGACTGGGGGTTTTATCTAGCCAATCTCACTTTTTTGGGGTTTGTTTTGCTGGTATGTTTCTGCTGCCATCTGCCACCTCCTCCTTTGAAATGGGACGTGCAGTCCTTGGGATACTGGGAGACAGGTGGAGGGGCTGCGGGATGGCTCTTAGCTGGCCGGTTAGCGTGTCTCCGTCCTTAAGGGTCAGCATATACATATGCAAACCGCAGGCAGTTAATGCTGTTTAAAATACAAAAGAAACACTTGCCCGACTCTGCCTGCAAGGTGAAAGTAGGGGTATGGAAGGGCTAATCAGCACTGACTCAGCAGCATTCCCAAGGGAGGAGGGGAGATTAAATGTCTTGAAAATCCTCCTAATCACCCTTTCTGATGGTCACAAAGGGTTCTTTTGATGGAGTTAATAATACGAGGCTTTCCATTTTAATCGCCTGTCTTTAGATGGCACCTTCTTTCGATCGCTGTGCTTTTATTTCCTTTTTATCTTTGAGGATGAGCTTTGCCACGTAGCTGTTCCTTCAGTTTAACCTTTTCTCCTTTTAAAAGAATATTGACTCACTAGAGCAAACATGAATATAGGTTCAGAATTATTTTAGAGACTTGGTATTTCCTGGTAGCCTCTATTTTTGTACCTGGGAAAGAATATATTGCTGGGGGGAGCCGGGAAGGGCGTCGCATCCTCGCACGGTCTCGGACTTGATGCTGGAGAATGATATTCTTGTGGCACACGCCGACTGTGGAAGTGCAGCTGGTTTCTGTTCTCCGTGTGAACAAGGAACCTGTGTGCTTAGGGAATTTCTTTTAGAGATGCCAGGACAGGTTTTTACTCTTTATCAAAGCCTTGAGGGAGTTCTACAAATCTTATCGCAGTGGGGAGCCAGGGAGGCTGCCTGCCTCTGCCAAGATGGTGACCTATACCTGGGAGATACGATAGTGTCTGTGCCCTAAAAGAGTGTATTCCCGTGCTCTGGCATTTCTGTGCAATTTTTTGCACCTCAAATTGAGTCTGTGTGTGAGAGAAACTGAATGGAAAACAATCAAAGACCTTGTTTGCAGGGGGCTTAAGTGAACGTGTTGGAAGACCCAGGTTTAAGTAGGACAGGTGGGTAGAGCCAGGTTTAGAGGCCGTGGGGTGAGAACGTGCCCCAGGGCAGTGACACTGGTGCCATGTTCCTTGCCCTTTGCAGTCTGCCTGGATTCTGTCACGCTGTCACGGCATGTACTGCAGGTGTCATTTGGTTGTGGAGTTACTATGCACACTTACTTCTCCATGCACTGCTAACCCTTTCCGTCTCTGCCAGCAGCGAGTTTCCCTCCGCCTTCACCAGCAAACCCAGGATCCCTCGCACGCCTGAAGTGCAGAGCGCCAGCCCTAGAAAGGGAAGTATCCCAGCCATTGCCCCCCAGTTCTCTCAGTCTGGACCCCAGCAAGCCAGCCGTCCCAGCTCCTCCGGATCATCCACAAGGAGCCGGCAGAGTAAGTGGAAAAAGTCATCGTGCTGTTTTGTCAGTCCTTGGGGTGGGAGAGGAGGGAGCACTGTAGTAGCTCTCCAAGAACGAAGTTGTGTGCTACAATTGTGCCAGGAGTGTGTGACACGGTAGTTGTCATCTGCAGGATTGAACACTGCCTCTATTTCCAGGCTGTCATGTGAGCAGCTGAGACATGCTTTTTCCTGTCTCTGGGTGGAGAAAAGTGGCCCAAATTCTCAGAAGTTTCAGGGAAAGCTTCTAATCTCAGATTAGACTTTCTCTAGATGTCATTACACTTCTTCCTTTTCTTTTAGACCCTTGTTCACTCGGCCGTAGGACTTGTTTGATGTTCTTGAATTTGGATCCCAGGTCGTGTCTACCCTGCGAGGGAATGTAGGCCAGATGTCAGGCAGTTCAGATGGGCTCAGGGCAGCAGGCCCAAAATCAAATGGTGTGCTGCTTGTGGCAGGCACCATTCTGCGGTAGGCCTGTGTTTAAGAACCATATGGATGCGTCATTGCCTGAAGAAGTTTAAGCAGTACTGGTTTGTAGTGAGCTCAGAAGAGAGGAGAGCTGTGACTCGAGGTTGGAGGGAAAGGATGGACGTTGGCTTTCAGCCAGCCAACACAAGCCCAGTAGAGTGGAAATTTTGATCTCGGATGCTCACGCAACAGTAAACATGTGTATGGTGTGTAAGCCTTAGGGTTTTGAGGGGGAGGAGGGGGAAGAATTCTTCACTAATGACTAAACTTTCTCCCTGGAGTGTGGATAGGACTAGCTGGATTCAAATGCCCCTCTGGGTCAATCATCAATGAAAATGGCAGGAGCTATGTGCTGTATATTCTTGTTCCAAATGGATTGTTAAGAAGTTTGGTGAGGATTATTTGATCTTAGTGTAACGTCAGCTCTGTTCTTTAACAGTAGCTGTTATCTTTAAGCATTTCACAAAAAATGGGAGCTCATAATACCTTGCAAACCTTCCCAAGAAATCTGAGGTACGTGTGTATTGCTAGCTCCTCGTTACAGGTAGGGAAAATGAAACAGAATTGAAATAGCCTAGTAAATCATCGACAGAGCTGGAAAGACCTTCCTTAGTATTCTGTGTTGCTTACTCATTGTCATTCCACACAGTTGCATGTGCAGAGAGAAGGGGTGGTTTCATTCAGGGAGTATAGGTGAGGCAGTGGGAGGGAATGTCCTTGGTGTGTTTAAGGGAGGTTTTGACCTAGAGAGTATCTGCTTGAATGGTGCTGTGCTTAGGTAATACTGCTAGCTCTTTCGGCTTTACTTTTGCGATGTATGCCCTGTGTTTTACCTCTGATATCAGTGCTTTCTGTTTCCTGTGATAGGTGCAGTCTTCTGCCCTGTCTGAACGTGGTGTTAACATCCAGGAGTCTGTCCCTGGTTCCTGTTACGTTTAATTTGCAAAAGCACTAACCCGTTAAAAATGAGAAGCTCTGATGAAGAAGGGAAGAGCATAGTGTGTGTGTGTGTGTGCACAAAACCTCATTTTCTAGCTTCTCCAGGGCAGCTTTACACTCCTGGGTGCCTGTGTCCTGTGAAAGATGCAACATAACAGATATTGCTCTCATAGGTCCCTGGAGTAAGCTCCTTTCCCACTGGCAGAGTGTAT
The DNA here is from genome assembly GCF_000690775.1 of Eurypyga helias. NCBI lineage: Eukaryota > Metazoa > Chordata > Aves > Eurypygiformes > Eurypygidae > Eurypyga > Eurypyga helias. The sequence continues at coordinate 22,195 of NW_010251959.1, read as the reverse complement.
ACTGCATTTTATTTTGAAATTACATTAAAGCAGAGCATGGTCAGAGTTCAACATCACTTGGGTTTCTCTGTTGATTCAGCATATGTAATTTTAAGTCCAGACCCTTGGGCTCTTCTAACTTTTATTGGATAGGATTTGTCTTACAACACACTTCTTATTTTTGCTGTGTCTGTGTATCCTAAAGCTGAATGTATGGTGGACATCGCATCTTACTATGTGCCCATTTACCTTTTCTCTCTCCCGAGTTTTCTGCTGGGGCTCCAGGTAATTGGCTTCTGTCTGTCCACATGAGAAAGACTTGGTGTCAGCAACTAAACTTTAAACTCTTATCTTCCTGCTAAAAATAGCAAAGGAGTTATTTTGCAAACAAGTCATCTTCCACGCAACTTTGTGTGTATGTGTCCTGCATTGTTGTCTGCTGTCACAGCGCACCTATTAGTTGTTGTCCATCTTGCAGGGCCTTTCACACGGGGTTTTTATGGTTAGGAAAAGTGAGAGGAAGGTGATAAGGACCAGATTGTTAAAGAACTAAAAAGTGCTTTAAGCACATATGTCCAAACCTGAGGTTCTCAAAGGTAATTAAAACCCCAGCTGTTACTTAAAGGTGCAGGGAGGCATCTGAAGAAGGTGAGCCCCTAATGTTTCCCTAGTAAAGCTCTGTGCTACCATTCCTTTATTTTCCTAGCTGATTTATCTGTAAGTCAAAAATAGTATCAGATGCCCAGTTATCAGCAATCAGATTTCAGCAATTGCTGCCCCCCATTTGCCTGCTGCATAGGTATGTAGTTTTTTACATATCAAGACACTTTGTCCCAGTGAAAGACTCTCTTTAGTTTGTGGGTTTCTTGGCATTTCTGGAGAAATGTAAGTTTTTACAGCTGATGGGCATGATGAAGAAAAGATGCGTTTCTCATTGTAATTAACTTGATGTGCTCACTTATTTTAGAGACACATTTTTAGCTTGCTTTTAATATTTATTAGAGGTGTATTTTCTGGACATAATTTGCTTTTACATAAACCTAGCTGAACTAGCTGGACTGCTCCTCTTGGAGCACGGAGTGTGTGGAATGCCTGAGGAATGCAGAGGAAGCACAGGTACTTAGTGCAGCTACAGGCCTCCTGCTGATGTTAGCCCAGCTCTAAAGCTGTACCTTAAAGCAAAACCAAGGTCCTCCAAATAAAACCAGCCACGCTGGGATCTTCTGTGGGCTCCACTTCCCAGCTGGTACAGGGATGACACTGGCAGCATGGCTAGAGCATAGGATGGACCTCCCAATCTAGACTTTTTCAGCTGTGTGTGGACGCAGTTCTCCACATGGACATGGCTGAATGGCTTAATCTGTCCTATTCCTTACGCTGCATCTGCTCCAGGCAACTCTGCATGGGCGTGCTCAAGCTGTTTGCAGTGTACCAAGTTCTGTGTAGGGCACAGTGGAGCTAGAAGAGCACGAAAATCTCTGCCAGAAGGATGAGGAATGATTTTTGTCAGGAGTGTGACTGGACCCTGGTGACTCCCTGCTCCTCCCCAAGTTCCTTCCCTGTCCCCTGACAAGTGGTTGCCTTAAGTACATTCTGCATTTTTAAGTTGCAACATCAGTGGTTAAGGTGCCTTTGTGCATGTTCTTTGTGGTGTTTGTGTCACTGTACAGGTTGAACAAGTGTTGCCCTCAGGCAGCTCCTGTCTCTCATAATAAATCCTGCTGACAGTCCCTTTCTCGCTGTTTTTCTGCAGGCAGCCAGTCGTACAGGAAGTGAGAACAGTTCCTTTCCTCGAGAATCACCTGTCACAGTGTTGAAGGACAGAGGCAGCTTCCTGTAATGAGCTTTTCTGGCGACCTACTGAGAAGAGCGTGAGGTTATTGACATTGCACGGCGTGTGCCTTGCACAGTGATTATCTGATGGGATGCTGCTGGTCTCTAAAGCTAAGAGCCTTGTTGTTAGAATTCAAGGTCTCAGCAGCAGCCCGGGACTGATACTGGAGATGGATATAGTCCCAGTGTCTCTGATAGTTTACCCTGAAGTGACATGGCTACTTTGAGAAGAAAGTCTTGCTCTTCTGTGTCAGAGTTAACGGCCTTTGGAGACAGTATGTAGGGCTCAGCACAGGACTCTGACCAAGCAACTGTCTTGTTTGCATATTGCTTGCTGAACTAGCCTGCCACTTGCTTTTGTTTAAATTATGCCCTTGTGAATGAGTTGGGAGATATCTGTGTTCATAGAATCTGACCTCGGAGGGAAAATGTACACCATATGTGCAGAGCCTCGCTGCCTGGAGCGCTCTTGTGTGGAGCGAGAGCTGTGTGTGGCCACCAGAGACTGGAGAGAGAATTTCATCAACCTCTGATTGACCTGTGGCAGTTGAAAAACACTGTGCCAGTGCCCAAGGCAGCATCCATGCTCACCTCTGAGGATCTCATCAGCAACTTTATCTGCAGCAATTACTCCTATTACTTCTTCCCATGATATTTTTCTCATTTCTGCTGTTTAACCTGTGTGGAATGAATAATCCATTTTTTTCACTGGAATGAAGAACTCTCTGTTTTCATTCATGGAAGCAACTTTTTCTTCACCTGTGGCTGCGGACAATCTCCTTTGATCTTTGTTGCTTTTTTACGTTCTTCACTTCTGAGCAATGTCTGATTATGTCTTTATGGCATCTGTGCTGCCCTTCAGTGAACATGAGGTGCTGACCGGGCAAGAGTCCTCAGGAAGCCCGCCGCTAAATAAAAACCCAACAGTTAGTTCTGCCCATCAGTTGCCAGGCTGGTGCTCTTTGTTGTTCTTTCTCTCAGAAGTAACAGTGACCAGGTTGGCTTTTCAGTAACATCCCCTTATGTTGCTCTGCTGTTAGAACGACAGCAACAAGTTATCCAAGAAATGCGGTTTACCTTGGAACTTGGCAGAAACGCACAAAAAGCAGGGATTGTGTTTGTCACAGGCAGACTTCCAAAGCAAAGGCTTTAACAGGTACAAAAAGGGAGAAGGTAAGGCTTTTGTCTTGGAGTTTCACCTGGAGAAACAAGTGAAACACAGCCTGAAAGGTAAAGCAACTCCAACAGTGACACTACCTTCCCCGGAAGCATTGTAAAGCCACCAGTCATTTCCACAGGACCAGAAAAAAGCTTTATGCTTCTGCTGAGACCATGAATTGTGCTTCTTGGGGTGTGGTGGCAGCGGAATAGCCAACGCCACTTCCTTGTAGTCGCCGTGAGACCCACCAAGACCGGTGACACTGTGTCGGATCTTTGCAGAAAAGGATCCCATGCACGAGTTCATGTAACCCCTTTGGCTAACAGCCTTTAAATTGGAATTGGGATGTCTTGTAGGAAAAGACATCCCCTGGTTTAAAATATAGTAATTTTCGTGTGGAAGTTACAGTTTACTGCTGGGTAACTTCAGGCCTAACACAACGCAGGCAGAGTATGGGTGTTGCTTTGACTCCCAAACTACATGGGACATAAAGTGACACCTGATAGCCCCTTTCCCCTTTCCCTGTAGACAAAGAAATCTCAGAAATTCTCTGTGCTTAAATTCACCCACCTCCTCTCAGAGTTGACAAACACAATTAATGGAAGAATGTCCCCTGGTTGACAAAAGGGCAGTAATGGGAAACAGCCATAAAAACTCACCTGGTGGCTTTCCAGGATAGGCAGCTTTTCTTTTTCCTCTGAAATGCTCTTTTTTTTCCAGGGTGTAAGATCAATGGCCGAGTTGTTAGCACTTCAGCGCTAAGCATGTTCCTTTGCACATGCAGATAACCCTAAATGCTCCAGCGGTTGCTGAGTTTCATGTTGGAGCAGACCTGATTCTCTGAGGTGCAGGGCAGCTTTTCAAATGACCGACTATTTTTTCTGGGGTGTGGGAGAAGCACCCCAAAACCTGTCTTGGTCGAGATCAAAACTGTACCGCTCCTTCACAGTCAGCTGAAGGAGGTGGGTACGTGCCCGCCACCGGCAGATCAAGGTTAGTGGAAAAACACGATGCACCTTGCCGCTGGAGTGGACCTCCGCTCTTGGGGGTTGCGAGGTCCCTGGGGAGAGGTCAGTCACACCCGCATAGCAAATTCTGCACCTCACTCTTACAGGTTGTTTGGTGGTTTTGTATATGTCCCGAGGAGGCTGCTGCCAGATACAACACCAGCCCGGTGAATTCCTAACGGGAGCACTGGAAAGTGCTGGCCGGGATGAGGGTGGTGTGATTATACTTCAACTGGCTGCAGTTTTGTTTCCAATAAGCAAATACAGTTATTGCACGTGACACCCAAATCTGCAAGGGAAAATTTCTGGAGCAAACACTTTAAAATTATCTAGCAGTGACCGGGTAATATCGCTCCTAAAAGGATTTATTTTTTTTTATGTTTGTTTGGGGTTTTGTGAACTTTTAGGGTGTGCGTTTGTTTACGTTTCACTGTGTTTTATTATGGACAAATTCTGTCCCCAACACTTTTTGTCTCCAACTGGGTTGGAAATACAGCTCCTGTTTGTTCAGCCTAGCCTGCCTCTGCAGAGGTGGCATAGAATCACAGAACGGTTTGGGTTGGAAGGGACCTTAAAGACCATCCAGTTCCAACCCCCTGCCATGGGCAGGGACACCTTCCACTAGACCAGGTTGCTCCAAGCCTCATCCAGCCTGGCCTTGGACACTTCCAGGGATGGGGCATCCACAGCTTCTCTGGGCAACCTGTTCCAGTGCTTCACAGGTATCCTCAGAAGTATTGTTTACTCAGAAGTGTTGCAAAGCAGGCATGACCCACTCGTTGTTTGTGGCCTCTCATGAGGAGAGCTCAGGCGTGTAGGATGCCACCGCGGACATTGCTTTGGTGGCAGAAGTAGTATTTGTTGGAGGATTTAAGGGTGCAGGGGAAGACAAGCAAGGAAGTTCTCTGCAGGCAGGATGTTGACGATGGGGAGGGACAGTGATTGCTTGGTTTGGGTTTGTTGTTTCCTTTAAACAGAGATCTACTAGTCTCTATAAATCATGGCGGAGGTTACAGCGTAGAGATGCTGTGTTGCATTCATGCACATCTTTGAATAGCTGTAGCAGAACAGCAAACAGGCGCCTTTCCTCCCAGGCAGTTGAGTACATCCCGTCTTGCCTTTTAGCCTGGGGATCAAATTCATCTTTTGGCCAGAAGTTCCTGGCAGTTTGGCTCATCCTCACAGTTGCTCGCAGTCTGGCTCAATATTGGAAGAAGCCCTTTCCGGGGAGAGGAAACGTTGGAGAGCTGGCAATGCACCTTGCTCAGCGAGCCTAATCTAACCAGGAGCGTGTGAGCCGTGCAGGCCACCTTGGGCACGCCTGGCTGTGCCGTGTGGCACGCTGAGCTCCAGGTGTGTGGGCATGGCTACCAAGGAGGAGGTAGACATAGCCTTGCAAACCTCCACTGACCCCGCTGGGAACTCAGTACCAAAATACCTCTGTGACTAAGCCACCTGGGCTTCTGCAGGCCATGCTGCACTTTTTTAACCTCTGCTATTCATGTAAATTGTAAAAGGAGTGGGATGCTTGAACCTTCTTGCTGTTTCTCACCTATCACAAATCCTCAAGACAAACAAAACGGACTTCAAGACCGGACTGTTCAAACTATGGGAATCTGCTGCTGGGAGATTTTGAAAAGAAACCAACTTCTGGGTGCAGAACATCGAATGTTGTCCTACTGCCTTATCAGACCAGTAATTCTTCTAGCCTAGCATCTTGTCAGTGGTTGGGATCTGACATTTCAAACCAAGTTTCTTCCCAACTCCAGGCTGCTCCCTGCCCTGCAGTGGAAGTGCATTGTATTCAGTTACAGGATCGTGATCCAAATTTCCGCTCTTTAAGGACCTGATGCTGTCCAAACAACAGGCTGAGTGGCACACCCCAGCACATCTAATAACCTTCTGGAACATGTCCTCCTCTTATTACAAGTTCTGTCAGTAGTCCTTGGCATATGGTCCAAGTTTCCAAGAAACTAGGGCAGTAATTTATTGCAGTGAAAGTGCAAACGCTTCACACAAACGGTAAGAAATCCAGGTGACAGCTTTAAATATTTGCTTTGTTCTTATCTTCTTCAAATACGGGAAATACTGTTCTGATACGATTTTAAGTCCACAGGTTTGGGGAGTGTCCATTATTTTGGGCACTCTGAGTGTGAGTGACCAAGCACTGTATTTAATTTAAAAATTATTTCCAGGATGTCTTTCTGGTTTTAATTTTAAAAGTCTTCAAAGTGTTAACTTAATTTTATTTGGGTTTATTTTAATGATGCTGAGAGCTGATAAACAGGACAAATAAAGAGGAGTAGATCCCTGAAACAATACCATTCATCCTCCACATGTTCAAGGTGCCTTAACTATTAGGCTGTGTCTGACAGCTGTGAACGCAGAGGTCATCTGAAAACCAGACCACCTACTGAGGGAGCTTAGGAGGTGAAGGCACCTCCTTCTGCTGCTCTCAAGGAAAAATTCTGGCCTTTGTAGATCCAGATTTCATTACAGACACATAGTCTTCCTTCTCTGAAGAGTGAAAAGACTGAGCTAACGTGAGGATGGGATGGAGGTGCTGGAAATAGCAGCTCTGTGCCAATTGATACAGTTCCTCATTTGGTCTGCCATGTGCCGGTCTGACTGCCCCAGCCCTTGTCTGCATCCAGTTGACTGTTGGCAGAGGTTGAATGCTTCCCGCGAACAAATCACTTTATTGTTCATGTCTGCTCATGCACTGCCTTTCGGGAGCGTGCTTCATGTTGGTAGCAAGAAGCGGGGCCATTAGCACCAAATGAATTCTTTGTCAAGGAGCACGTCTCACTGAAATTTCTGCCCGTTTCTCCAACCGCTTTCCTCCTGGTTTGAATTTGCAGTATCCTAATGGACTGGCTCCTATTGAGCAGATGACTTGGGGTTTGGTTTTGGTGTTTTTTGTTTTTGGTTTTTTGTTAACTCTGCATATCGTGGCCTACCATGATTTTCCACGAAACTGGCTCCTTTCTTTTTCCTCCTCTTCCAAGCGAGCAGCTGGGAACTGAAACGATGCAGCTCTGGGACTTGAAGAAAACAATTCTGTTTTGATTAAGCCCTATCTGTCCTCAAGCCCTGTGGAAACTGGGCTGTTTGAAAGAGCCAAAACTTCCATCCTAACTAACTGTACCAAAAGTTCCGTGCCAGGGAGCTCCTAGTCATGAGCCACCAGCCTCAGGGAGCAACCCAGAGGCAAAGTACAATGGCAGTTCTCTAGGATCCCATCACTTCAGCCATGCCCTGGCAATAGTGGCTACAGCAGCCATCATTGTCCTGTTTCTGCCCAAATCTAGAGATCGGGATGTCCGGAGCTGCTGCGCCAGTGTAGCCACACTGCAAGGGGGGCAAATCCTGGATTGGGAGCCAGCACAACTCGTCTGATAGCTCACAGTCAACCTCGGTGCTTATGTGACATGGGGACACGAGCAGCTTGCCCCATAACCGAGGTTTTTAAGGTGCTGCCACAGTAGGCAGTAACAGAAGAATTTGGCTTCCTTTTCCCAAAACTTGACAATTGGTCTGGTTGAATTTTCAGTCACACGTACATGGAGCTGACCTGAAGTTCAGTGTCATCTTCACACTCAAATTCAGGACCTGACTGTTGCAGAGCATGGGTCTCTGTTTGTGCAGAACGGAAAAGAAAGAATTCACTTTTGATCCATTTTCCACAGAGATTATAAACTTTGAATAGCTAAATGGCCGTTTCCTCTACCAGGGTTTAAAACATCAGTGTGCTTTGGGCAGGGGCAAGGAGAGAGCATCATCGTCAGACTGTTTCTCTTAGTCCTTGTTATCCTCGTGCCCCTGAAGATGCAGGTGGTGAGGATGCAGGTTTTCACAAAGCTGTGCTGAGCGTTGCAGGAAGGTGTGGGGCCAAGCCATTGTGAACCTCCACAGATCTTGGTGGGGCTGACGAGGTTCTGCCTTTACAGCAGCTGAAGCAGAAGCCAGTGTCAGCGCTTGTACGTCACTTCCCAGGTCACCCAAGAGCGACAGCGATGAGAATTGATTCTGTCTCAAGCGCCAGCAGGTTGTCCTGGCTCCTGGATCGTGTTCATGCATGGGGCAGACACCAAGGCTTTTTAACCAAAACCAACCTGGGTGATCTTACACGTTTCTTCTAACAGTACCATGTTTATGGCTGTGGAACCCAGTCTGAAAAAGAGAGATACCCTTCCTGTAAGTCTCGTTATTCTCATTACTCGTTGCTGGTGAGAGAGAAATGTATGGTCCGTATTTCAACCCAGTCCAGCTTCCCCCGAGCGCTGTGAGGAGGCAGCTAGTTTTCTACAAGCACCCTCTCCTCGCTGGCAACAGGGAATGGCTTGAGCCTTCCTGGAAAGCTGGTTGTTTTGTTCAGGTGCCTGAAATGAGTTTCAGAAGGAACATGCATAAAAATCTGGCCCTTTATCCTGTAGCAGTGGCCTCTGAAAAGTGTCCGTGTAGTTTCCTGTCTCAGCTTCCTTCCCTTGCTCTAACTTTTTGTTTTGGTTGGGGGGGATCTTGCCTTATTTTTTCCTGCCATGGGAGTTATTCCAAAGAGCTGGATCATGTTTGTGCATTGCAGAGGCAAAGGAGGCTTTGAAAGGTGTTTGTCCTGGGCTGGAACTCTGAAAATTGGCTGGATGCTTGGTGCTTGCTGGTAGTAGCCCCTTTCACATGGACCACAGCCTCTTCCTGCAGTGCAAACAGATCCCAAAGGAGAGCTCTTACATCTCAGATATTATGCTGGAATCTCCTTCCTTTTGTGCTGGGGCTGATTAAAATCTCTTATTAGCTTTACCTTGTGAGGCTAGTACTTTATGCAAAACTGTTTCCTAATGAGAAAATTTAGGGCAAGTCAGCCGCTGAGGTGTTACGTGGCCAATGCTGAGATCTCTGCGCTTTCCTTTGCATGACCTTCCTCTGGGCTGTGAGTGTGGTTTGTACCGGGAATACCCTGTCCTTGCTAGAAAATCAGCTGCTGGGGAAATACGTCCCTGCTGAGGCACGTTGGGAGGTGATGGAGGGGGTGTTATCGCCAGGACCTTTGGGCTGTGTTGTGGGTTAACCCTGGTGAGCAGCTCGGCCGCTCCCCCACCGTGGGATGTGGAGGGAAGTGGAAGAGTAAAATGAGAAAACTTCTGTATTGTGATAAAGACAGTTTAATAGGTGAAGCAAAAGCTGTGTGCGCCAGCAAAGCAAAACAAGGAGTTAATTCACTGCTTCCCGCGGGCAGGCAGGTGCTCAGCCGTTTCCAGGAAAGCAGGCAGAACTATTAACTTGGGAAGACAGGCATCATAGCTCCTTCTTTCCCTGCTTTTTACTGCTGAGCACACCATTATATGGTCTGGGTTATCCCTTTGGTCAGTTGGGGTCAGCTGTCCCTGCTCTGTCCCCTTCTCGTGCACCCCCAGCCCACTCACCGGCGGGGCGGCGTGAGAAACAGAGATGCCCTTCACACTCTGTAAGCAATAGCTGAAACACCCCTGCCTTATCGACACTGTTGTGGTCCCAAATCCAAAACAGAGCACCATCCCAGCTACTATAGAGAAAACTAACTCTGTCCAGGCCAAAACCAGGGCAAGGTGCAAGTGTGTGTGTTTGCATGGAAGTGTGAGGCCGGAGCGTGTGCCGATAGCAGCACAGTAAGACTCAGGGGAACTGGTGGATGGCAGCTGGGGCTGGTGTGGGGCTGGCACCCAGTTACTGGGCACACGCCAGTTATGGAGAGAGCATAAGTGGGTTTTCCTTAACCCCCGGGGTGGAGGGAGCTGAGAGGATGTGGCATTCAACCCTGAAACGGGTGAGGGCTTTTGGTCATCTGCTCCATCATTTCCGGGAAGTTCCTGGCAGGCACCTTTGCACCTCCAGCTCGAGCAGGAGGGAAGGTTCCCCAAAAGCCCTGTAGTGCTGGGTACCATGGGGTCAGTGTGTGTCTGTTGGGAGAAGGGTTTCCCCCCCAGCGTTTCTGCTCTGTCTGGTCCTTCCCTTGGGCACTGGGGCTGGATCAAGGAGCAAAACTGCACTGGGCGGTGATGCTCATGCTACTGACAGGCTGTTGCAGGCTCCTTTTCAGCCCTAAGGAGCAGGATATCACATTTTTTTAATTGCAAAGAGCTTTTCTTCTGCATCTTGTCACGGATTGATGCAATAGAGCCGCAACTGCCCCAAACATGCTGGTGCTGTGGCCAGCTTTCCGTGCAGACTCGTGCTCTGAAACAAAAGGATGGGGAAAGCAAAGGATCTCAGAGCGCTGGTTTGCTAAGGCACCACCAGATTGATAAGAAACCTGTGTATCAGCCTGGTTTGTTACTCAGTGCCAGTTTTAGGCACAGCTTCTCCTACAGCAGCTCAGATCTGGGGTTTGACCTGCACACCTTTAAGTGTACGTGCACCAGTTTCTCTTGGGCCATTAGCCATGGAGAAGGTCATGCCATAGTCTAGGTGGTGTAAGTGTTGAATCAATATGAAACTGAGGTTGCTGGTGGCAAGGTAAGAATCAGGAATAGAAACTTCACCACCACACCCAAGTTCAGACCTCCTTGAACATCACAAAGACGTTGGGAAATACCTTTTTGGCTCCAGTGCCACAGGATGGGTGGCTCAAATGCAAATGCAGTAGCTTAAAAGTGTCTCCTTATTTTAACTCCCTCCAGCCTGAGACAGTTTGCACCTGCCTCAGGGTAGGTGGGGAGAGCCCAGGAACAGAGCAGGGGAGATGGGGGCTGCCCCTGAGCCTCACTGGCTGCAGGCAGCTGGGGCTGGGCAGGAGCGCTGCAGAGATACAGAGAGTGTTCGGGGTAGTCCTGCTTTAATCGTCATTTAATCCAAGGTTCCCGCTTGTTGTTGGTGTGGGTGACTCCTGAGATCCCTCAGTGTTGGCACATGTGTTCTTGCAGCGGGGCACGGGGGTTTGTGCAGGCGTGAGGGGTGCTCTGGGCGCGTAGCCGGGGTCACCAGAGCTGCTGTGCGGGGGCACCTGCAGCTTGAGCTTGTCTGCCAACCTCAAACGTTGACACCATCAGTACCAGCTTACGTCTGTTTGATTTCCCAGCTGCAGTTTAAAGTCGGTGTTTGTGACCCTGAGGGCTAGAAATAGATTTTGTTTGTCAGGACAACGGAGCGTCTCCCCGCTCACGTGGTTGGGTGGGAATAGCTCCCACATCCTCGTAGCTTCGCAGGGAAATTGTGTAACTCCTGATCCTGCACATGCCAAACTTGTCCCCTGCTGCACCTGCATCAGCTAAGAGCTGTTACCTGGGATCTGGCTTTTTCCCCCACGTGCCACCCAGCCCAGGGTTTCCCTTTGTTAAACCAGCCGCAGGTAGCGGGGCTGCGGGACTGACGCATCCCTTTTGCTCACAGCCTCAATTGCGCTTTTTCCCACCGCCCCGTTGTACGCCCGCAGCGTCTGGTCAGGTTTCTGTTACTCCAGTGCCTTTGCTGGGTGTTACTCACACCAGTTTTTTTCTGGCACAAATTAGGGAGCGGGTTAGAGCAGGTTAGAGCTGTCTGGCCTGGCCGCACGGGAATGGGTGACAAATGAAAGCCCCATAAACACGGTGTACGTTCTTCTGCCTCTCCCCTTCCTCCACACGTGCATCGGTTGCTTTTCCAGATTATTGAGAAAAGCATCTCTGTGTTTCCTGGTGTGAAATGTGCTGGGGCTCCCTTTCCCGGCAATGAAGGTAAGGCTGCTGGCAGCGCTACGGCTTGGCCCCAGGCTCTGAGGCTGAATGGCTCACCCCAAGGCGGATGGGTGGGTGGGTGGTAAGTGCCTTTGGATTGGTGCAGTGGACTGGGACCCACCTGGGATACGGGACCAGCCCAGGATGAAGCTGCCTGTGTGGACAGAGCCCCCCTCCCTCCCTGCCCACCCAGTTCCCTGCAAGGCTGGGCATGGGAAACGTGCGCCCGCCCTTTTGCCGCTTCTGCGACACTGGGCCTGGGAAGGGGGGTCCCTCTGGTGCTCCCGGGGCTCAGTGTATGTTTGAGCCTTATCCATCAGCTGTTCCCTGTGGCTGCCATCACTCCCCTTCGGCATTGTCACATCTGGCACAGTTGCCATTGTCCCCCGCGATGGGTCTTGGCCTTCCCACACACTCCCTGTGCTGCGGGGGTGGTAGGATCCCTACCCCAGCCTGTAAGACATCAGGTGATGGTGGAAGGACAGCCAGGAGGGATGGGGTGGAAAGGTGTTTTGCCAGGCGTTGTGTCCACTGCAGCCTGATGCAGCAGCACAAGCTCTCTGCTCCGAGGCAGCTTTGCCCCATGAGATGCACTCGCTGCTGTGATGTGCAGGGGCTGGTGAGAAGCC
>NW_010251959.1:8482-9889 GCF_000690775.1 Eurypyga helias | reverse complement strand
CTGAGGCTGTGGGACCATTGCCATCAGTGCCGCCAGTCCCAGGCAGTGGTGTCCACACACCGGCAGCTTGACCTCGTGGCCTGAAGTGTGGCTGTGGGGTGACCTTTCCCAGGTTAAGCAAAACCCTCACCCCTCTCTCTAGGACTGTAAAATACGTTGTCGCTTGCTGTGGCAGTTTCACTGGAGATGGGAGCTGAAGCAGGACTTCGCTACCGAAACCTGGCAAACACCCAGAGGGCAAGGAGGCTGCGATGCTCATCTCAGCCCTTCAGACACCGCATTCCTCCTGCCCCGATTTTGAGATTTCCCAGCTCTGGCCCTACTTCTGGAAGAGAACAAACAAGCCTGGCCCCCGGGCAGCATCCCACTGCTGTCCCCTCCCAGGGGAGATGGCTGGGCGAGAGCGGAGGCTCAGCAGAGTCGGTAGCAGACCCCAGGTGGAGATTCCCCTCAGCCTGGCCTGCTGCCTCCTGCAGGTTTTGACAGCGTTATAGGTTTTTCCCTTTTCCCTGGCCTGGAGCTGGGTTTGGTGTGGGTTCACATGCTCCGTGTGTGTAAATCCGTGCAGCTTCGGCAACATTGGTGACCCTGCGGTGCTGCCTGGGGTGTGAGGGTCAGCCCCTTCACTTTGCTGAGAGCTGCAATGACGATGAGCCTCCCAGAACACACACACACATTTCTTCTCCCACCTCTCTGCTGCAGAGGAGTTTATGACTATTTTTTCAGGTAGTTTTGTGTATTTTGGTGAACTGAACAGGAAATCACAAGCAGAAAAGGCAGGAAGAGGCAGGAGACACAGCCTCGAGCACAGAGGCTTCCCCCAAGTCCCTGCTGTGTCACTCATGCTTGCAGTTCACCTTTCTCTTTGTGTCCCTTGGGGTGTGCACACATTGCCAGAGAGGCTGTGACAGCCAAAAAGCCCTGGAGTTAGGTTGTGGTAGGTGGGTGAGGCCCTTTTTTGGGGTACTCTCCTGCAACACCACGCGTGGACTTCCCTGGGCTCCAGCCCTTCACCCCAGGCCATGAGACACAAGTCCCTGGGGAGGGCAGCGAGTCCCCTCGCGTGAGCAGGACCCGCTGCCGGTGCAGCGGACGGTGCAGTCCCAACGGCATCCCTGGAGCCTGCTCACCACGCAGCCCCGGCCCCAAGAAACTCTTTCTGTAACGGGTTTTCCAGCTGCTCCTCCGGTGGAAGATGTTGCAGCATTTCCAGGCGAAGGGGTGGTTTGTACAGCAGTGCCCACCCTGCTGCCAGCCAGGAGCCGGGAACAGGGAAGCCCCTGCTCTGTCCCCATCCCTGCGCGGCAGACAGGGCCCCGCCATCGGACAGAGAAGGTTCGGTGAAGGCAGGAAGAAGGAAAAGGCTCCTGGCAGGTTTTGTCTGTCAGAGCCAAAACCAGTACCGTT
>NW_010251959.1:0-8440 GCF_000690775.1 Eurypyga helias | reverse complement strand
GTTTTAGGCTGCTGGCCATTGCTCAAAGGGACTCGCGTCCGTCCCAGCCGATTGACCACTTGCTTGCGCCTCGTCCTGGCCCACATCACACCGGGAAGGGCTTCAGCTTCCCGCCCGTGAAAGCCTCTCTCTTAGCGAGGACGCGGATGTCTCCCCTTGGCCAGGAGCCTGTGCCGGCAGCGGGTGCTGGGTGGGGGGAGCTCCGCGCTGGGAAGACTGGGGCAGTGTTTCGGGGCTGAGGGCTGCTGAAAGGGCTCAGTGTGCGCTGAGCGTGAGTCAGCCCGGCTGGAGGGCAGCTGGGAGCCGGTGTGGGAGAGCAGCCGAGAGCTGCTACAGGAGGGGCCGGCGCCCCGGGAAAAGGTGGCGAAATGAATATTATTAGCCTGGAGTGGAGGCAGAAGGGCCTGAGGAAAGAGAGGAGGCTGGGAGGTGGCGTTCCCAGGGGTGGAGGGAGTTGGGGATCCTCGTGGTGCAGCTGGGAGTGTGTGTGGGGTCAGGGATGGGAACAGGGAAGGGGCAGCAGAGGCTGAGTCCGTCTGTGCCCCAAGTACATCACTGACCTTTCGTGTGGCTCTGGGTGTCAAACAAAGCCAGAGGGAGGGCTGGGAGAGCTCTGGGAAGCTTTGTGGGGTGCTCAAGGCAGGGAGCATCACCCTTCGGTGCCTCGAGCACCGGCTTGCATGGCCAGCGCTCCATCCCAGCCCGTGTAAAACAGCCCTGGAGTCAACAGTTTTCTTTGGCTGTAGCTCGGGCTCAGTTTGGCTGTGCGCTTCCCGCTCTGGCTGACACACACCCAGGCGACTGCCAGGCTGTGCCAGCCCCTTACGCGTCCTCAGCATTATCTCCCTGGTCCCCAGGGATGTCACCTGCTGTGGCGGGCCCAGGAGGTGGCTTGTCCCCTCCTGGAGCAGGGGTCATTGCCGTTGGCTGGGTGTCAGCCGTTAAAGGGAGCTTGGCTCCCTGGGGACATCCCAGCTAGGACTTCTGCATCTGGCTGCACGTGAGAGGAGAAGCAGGGAGCGTTTGATGGTTTAGCTCGAACACGGGCAGGCGTGGGAAGGTCTAGGTCTGTCCGAAAAGCAAACAGCCCTTCTCACAGGGCTGCCGGCACCTGGAGAGATCCCCCTCAATGCGTCCGGGGGTTATCTGTGTCCTGCTGTATTCCAGAGGCATTTTGTGCTCATGTGAGACACCAGCGTGTGTGCGGGAGGAGAGAAGAGGCCCCTTGGGGTCAAGCCCACAGCTGCTGGGACCGATGTGGAGAGGGTGTGTGCCGAAAGTGCTACGGTGGTGGTTGATCAGGAGATGCGTCATACGCAGATATACTTTTTTATGGGGTTTTTGTTGACTGAACTGCAAAGACATTGATCTTTGCAGAACAGTCACGCTAAGACATTCCCCTCTAGCACGAATAACCACAGCCCAAAAGCGCTGGGTCTCGCCAGCTGAGCAAATGGGGAGGGCGGCTGATGGCCCCGGGCAGCCCGGCTGCAGTCCTGTGTCTCCAGACCTACAGAAACCACTCCAGAGGCTGGAACAATCTTCTTGGTTTACTGGCTGCCATCCCACAGCCAACTCCTCTACCAGACCCCTGGTGCGTTGATCCACGGGTCCCACAGCTGAACTCCACGGCCACGTGACAGGCGTTGGCACTGCGAGCTGCTGGTGCCAAGGGGTGTCCCTGCCACCTCGTCCCAAGCACCGATGGGTTTGCCTCCTGCTCTTTCCATGCTGTCCAGCTCTCCATCCTTCCCCACCTCGGCCTAACATCAGGCAGATCTCCAAGGCTTTGGCCCCACAGGAGGGATCTCTTAGGGTGGTGCTTTTCTGCCCAGTGGCAGCAGTAGGATGGAGAAGTAAAACATTACAGGGAGCACAGTGTGATGATACAAATGGGCTGGAAGGACCCGTGAGAGCCATCAGCTTGTCCCTCCACCCTGCAGCAGGGTACAGTTTCCCATGGTGAGGCAAGGACCAACCCAGCAGCGATGTCTGGAGCCTCCCCCAACCAGAATGCTGGGAACGCCAGAGCCGTGACAACACGGCAGAACCGTCAGCCCAGCGGATGGCACAGGGCTGTAGCCACGCTTGCTGTGAATCAGGGAAGGAGCTGGATCCATGCATTAACTCACTGGCCATCTCAGCCACAGCATGACTTCACCGTCGGGTGAACATCCCACCATGGAAACCAAACCTCAGGAATGCAGCTGGGCGTGCCGTCTCTCTTCTCCTCTCCCAAGGGCTCTTGCATGGCTAAAATACTCCCAGGCTAGCAAATTGCTGTTGCCACCTCTCCCACCAGCTCCCTGAGCTGGGCTGGGGGAGCGATGCCCATGCTAAGATCATCCCCCACGCTGGGCAGGTGGCACCATGGGTGCTGCCCTCCCTTCTTGCGCCTGCAGAATAAGGAGCTTTGCCATGGCCTTAATCCAGCAGCCCCCAGCCAAGGGGGAGAAAATTCATAGCCACGTGCCCTCTTTCTCCCTCACTCCATCTCTCCCAGCAGTGGCTGTAGCGGAGCCCAGGTTTTGGCACGGACGAGGAGCAGTGGCGGAGCAGTGATTAACGGTGAGCAGACCGGCAGGGCTGGGGATGTCTGAGTCGCCTCTGCCTCCCTCCTAAACCGACTTGGCCAAAAAAGGCTAACGTGAGCATTTCTGCATCTGCCGGCCCACGACGGGGCCCGGCCGGAGCTCGGGGTCTCGGCAGGCTTGAGCTGTGCCGGGGCCGTATGTTTTTCCACTTGGGCTGGAGAGGGGCCGCGGGCAGGCAGCCGCCCGGCTCAGGTGACTCCTGAGCCGCCCTTTCCATCTGACTCATGAGAGACGTCGCAGGCACTCTCCTGCCCAACGGAAAACACGTCGCCTCGCAGCTCGTGGCTTCTGGGTCCATGCCACCCCCCCGGAGGCAGCCGGACTCCCCAGCTTGCCAGTACCCTGAGCCCAGCCCTTCCCAGGCTGGAGCTGGGAGAGTGGTTCCTGTGGGCTGGCACCTGACCACGAGCCCGTGTTCAGCCCGTGCCGTGGCCTTTGCGGGGCAGTCGGGGCAGGGGGCTGAGCGGGACAGGTCCCTGGTCCCTGTGGCGGGCGAGAGCACCTCTGCGGCCAGGGCTGCGGTGTGGCATTGCTACTCCAACCCACCAACCCAGCAATTTCCTCCTGGTTTCCTCTCCTGCACCTTTGCTCTTTGGGAGGGTTGGGGATGCAAGCACTCCACTCCAGCAGCAGGACAAGTCCTTCCCTTCCCCTCCCAGAGTCAAGCACGCCAACATCCTCCTGCTTCCTTGTTGGATCTGGGCAGCACGAACATCTTCTCTTCTCAACCCTGTGTTCCCATTCCCCCTAGGTTTTCTCCATCCTCATGGGCTTGTTTTCCTCCGTGCCTGGATGACATCCTGCCACAGGACAAACCCTCGGGGCTTTCTGTGTGAGGCTGAATTGAGTGAGTAGAGGGGGAAACTGAGGCACGCTGGGGTAAGCACGTCTCGCAGGGGCACGCTGGGCTGGGAGAGACAAGCCAGGGCTTCTGCCTGGCTGTGTCCCACCCCAAGACTGTTCGCATCATGCCGCAGAGGCAGCCCCACAAGCCGTCTGCTCCCCCCATCCCCACTGCCAGAGCCGCAGCATCGGGCTCTCCCTGCTCCTTTGGGAAGGGAAATGTTTTCCCTTTCCCCTCCCTTCCCTGCTCGCCAACGTGAGTCCAGTTTCCCCTGCGCGCTGCAGCCAAGCGCCGCTGGAACCGCTGGAAAATGCATAAAAGGCCTGGGCAAGGCTGCGGCGAGGGTTACTCACAGTCACAGCTGGATCCAGCTGCGGATTTAAAGCAACAGCACGGCCACCCTGGGCTCCCCAGGAGACCCAGGCATCCCAGGGGTGCAAATCCCCTGGGGACAGGAGGCAGGGATCAGAGGGGGACCTTTTCACTGGGGAAACTGAGGAAGGGGCAGCTCTAGGAGGAGCTTGGATGGATCCAGACCCGGGGGTTTGCTCCCCCAGGTTTGCCGAGTGCTTCCCCCTGTCCTGCTCCTGCGGCTCCTGGCACAAAGGCCAGGGTGGTGCTGCCCTGCCAGCCCCGGTTGTGTCCCACCTGGGCATGTGGCTGCAACAGCATTGCCTCCGCTGACACCGTGCCACCACCCTGTCCCTGCCTTTCCCGGAGCCCATGGAACTCGGGTCTCACTCCGTCCTCCTATTACCCAACGTCCATGTTCCCCTGTCTGAACACCGTGCTCTCATGGGGTGGCCCAAAGGGCAACAGCAGGTTGGGGACCCCCCGAGCAGGGGAGACTGGCCTGGTCATCACCCTGCAAAGCAACTTCCCTCCTTTCCCCAGTTTTGGAAGAATTCGTGTAAATCCCGGGGCGTGTGACTCTAAGCAGAGCAGTGAGCATTGCTTTGGGCTCTGGCTCAACGCGTTTCGGCAGTCTCCGGTGTTTTGGTTGGAGCTGCTGAGGCCGATGGGGCACGAGGGAGAGCTTTGGGGAGGCAAAAACCCTCCTCCTGCCCCTGCCTGGCAGCCAGCATGGCCCCGTGCCTCTGCCTGGCAGCCAGCATGGCCCCGCTCAGGCAGAGATGCTGAAACGGCCGTGGGGCCCTGGGGTTAATGTGTCAAATAACCCGCCCCACGCTCAGGAGCTGCTTTATGGCCCTGTAAATGCCAGGGAAGCGAGGGAGCTTTCTGTGGGGGCGGCCGTCTTTCCTGGCACCCCACGTCAGAGCCGGCCGGTACGCGGTGTCAGCCCCAGCTCCCAAGCTGGTGGTGTTCCCTCAGCCATAAACCAGGGTAATAATTAATCCCAACCACCTGGGGGGCTTTATCTGAGCAAGGGCTGGGGTGGAGGCAGTGCTGGCACCCCCCAGCTTCCCACCTGGGAGCCCCGGTGACGGCACAGCCCAAGCGGCATCACGGAAGGTGCTTGCAGAGCAAGCGTTCAGGGTGTCCTGTCGCACCCAGGATGTTTGCCTGCCAACGGGCGCAAAGCCCTGACGGGGTGCAACTCTGGCTCAGCTAAGAAGACACCTCGGCAGGACGCCGCGGGCTCGGCCTCCTTCCCCGCCCCGGGGAATGTCATTGGTGAGTGGTTTAACGAAGAAAAACCTCAACGTGTGACCACCCCGTGGTCCTGGGTCAGGCTGAGCTCTTGGTCCCGCTCCCGTTGCTCGGAGGTTTGGGGAGGAGGAGAGTGTTGGTTTGGGTGTCCCCACAGGTTGTGGGGCGACGGGATCTTGGCTTGTGTGGGAAACCCAGCCCAGGGACTGCGGCGCTGGCACAAGTGGCCGGGAGGTGTGAGAGCCGCCGGGAGAAGAGATGAGATGGTTTTCTGTGTACGTATAATTTGCTGGAATGGAAAGCAGTGAGAAAACAACACAAAATCCCCGTAGCAAAGACACCAGGGCAGCTTTTCCCAGTGAAACAAAACCCAAACCATCAGTGGGAAAACACTGGCTGGGTCACCCTGCCACAAGCCCGTCTTCTGGAGTTACCTTAACTTCACCAAAAATGCTTACTTCTCTTCTTGTGCTTATTTTTGTTTAGAAAACGTTGTAATTCAGGTCCACTTTGAAATGGAAAGGCACTTCCTGAAACAAACAAAAAACCCACCATCGTGGTTTGCTTTGAGAACGTCCAAATGAGCCACTTAGGCATCGCCCTTTGCCCAAACGGTGCCCCCGTTTCAGCCTGATGGCTTAGACCTAAGAAATGAGGGTGCTGGGCGCTGCAGCGAAGGAAGGGCAGGGCGGTGGGTCCAGCCGCTTTGCTGAAGGCAGGGCCGGGCAGGGGTCTGCTGCTGGCTGGGTCTGCTCGTGGCAAAGTGATGCTGCCCCCAGCTCCTGTTTTGGGCAAACAAAACCATTCAGGTTTCTCCTCTTCAGGTTTTGCTCTCAGCCGAGGGGTTGTAACTGCTCGGGCAGAACCTGTTCTCGCTGGGCGCTGGGAAGGGGCGAGGAGAAGGTGTGTGGAGGAGGGTTTTTTAAACAAAAAATGCTTTCAGTTCGGTTTGAGCCTTTCTGCCACCTTTCTGCTTTCCCAGGGTGACTCCAGAGAGCATGAAAACTGGAGTTTGTCCTAAACTTCCCTATATAATGATGAAACAAATGTAAAAAATGCTGCTTCATCTGAAGATTCAGCCTTGAAAGAGGAGCTGGCGGTGCCAGGGATGCCTTGGACAGGGCTTATCAGTCCTTAGTAGCCTCAGACCCGAGGGTATTGGGGTCTTTAACGCGTATCAGCAGTAAAGCTGTGCACAGCCCTCACGCCCCCGGTCCACGGTGCTCCCACGCAGCGGGACGTGCATCTCCTCACACAGTGGGAGGTGGGAGCGGGGTCTGCCTGCCCACAGGGGGTTATTTGAGTGGAAACCCTGCGCAGCAGCACGGGAGCATCCGGGAAGTCGTCACGCTGGTGGCCCTGCCGCTTTCCTACACGGAAGCAGCCGTCAGAGAAGTGGGAGCATGGGAGCATGGCTGGCAGAGATCCCTGCCACCGGCTGCCAGGAGCTCTCCTTGCCCCATGGCAGTGCCACTGCCATGCCCGAGCAGCATGGCGCTGCGGCCAGCCCTGGGTTTGCCAGCTGGACATGCGGATGCTGGGGGATGCGGAGAGCCCCCACGAGCCTGGTGCACACCCTCAGCAACTGGGTGTCACCTGTGCCTGCAGCAGCAGCCTCAGGGCTGTGTTTTGGGGGTTACTGCAGCGGCAGAGATGCCACCGTCCTTGTCCCCATCGTGGTCCCAGGGTGTGTGGCAAGGAGATGGTTGCTGCGCTTCTGGGGCTTTGCTGTTCGCCTGCTTTGCACCTGTTTGTGAAGGGGAGAGTCTCCAATGGGGTCCCTCTCCACCGTGAATTCCCAGCCAGGGGCCAGCATGCACCTGCCACCCTGCGCTACAGGGATGGGATGAGTCCTTCCCATGTCCCGCTCGTGTCAAGCTGATGCTTAGCGTGGCTGCTCATCCCTGATTTCCTTGGGGCCATGAGTTCAGCAGATACAGACTGCGCGCAGCGGGGACAGACTAAAAAGGAATCCGGGAAGGTGCATAGGGTGGTGATAAGGGTGAGGGGTGCTGCAGAGCTGGTGCAGCCTGTTTGGACAACGTTTCCTGGGGTGTGGAGCTGCAGGGCACCTGGGCAAGTGATAAGCAGAGATAAAGAGAAGTAATGCAACTTTCCTCCCCAAACTGAGCTGGATTTGGGATTTTTTAGGTGCGTGGCCAAATACTGTTGGAGTAGCAGAGGTTGTGTGGGTCCCACAGCCTGCCCAGTCTCGGAAGAGAAGAGCCTTTGCCATGACAAGCACACTGTGTCCAAGGGGTTGTGAGAGCTGCGGGAGACCCTGACCCTCAACACTCGTGCAAAATGCAGAGGGACTGCAGGGAAAGTGACTGGGATATCTCTGCCAGGCAGGAAAGGAAATATTCCAAAGGAATTCCTGCAGGCTTCCCAGCCTGGCTTCATGGATGACATGGTGGGGATGGGAGGATGACAAAAAAGGAGCCATCAGACATGCTGGGGACTGATTTTCATGGCTGAAATGCTGCATTTAAGAGGAAAGGAAGGTTTTACATCTACTTTTCAATGGCAACGGATGTCCCATGGCTGCCACGGGGATGCTGGCGAAACACCACTCTGAACCAGGGCCGAAGGGAGAGTTTGGAAGGACACTCATCTGCCTGTGGTGCCAGTGGAAATGTGACCCATGAGACAAGCCCTGGCATGCCAAGCGGGCACCTTCCTGCTGCAGCAACCCTTCCCCTTGAGCCCCTGCGTGACCAGGTGAGGTCTGGGGCCCAGATGTGTGGGTCCTGGGCTGAGCGTGAGTGCCTACTGAGGTGGGAGTCCTGGGCAGTGTTAGCCCCTGACGAGGTGTGGGGCCTGAGTGAGGTGTGGGTCCCAGGAGAGGCATGGTTCTATTGTTCCAGGGATCCCAAACCCTGCTGTGCATAGAGACAAAGCCGGGGTCGCGGTGTCCCCCTGAGAAACTGGGGCTGGGCCTCAGCTCCCTTTTGGGATTCATCCCAGAGTGACCTGCCAGAGGGAAGGGGTGGGAGCAGAAAAGACCCACATTCCTTTTCCAGGAGTTCGATCCCAGCTGCCAACAGCACCTCTCCTGGTGAGTACTGGGATCCCCTTCCCATACCTAGGGTCCTTTGCAATTAACAGCTGTTAATTAACCCGGGGTGCAGAAGACCGCGTGGGGTGCCGGGCTGGGACCCTCCCCCGAGCTCCCGGTGGGCGGGTGTCCCATCGGCAGTGGGGAGGGTCCCCGGGGGGAAGTGCGGGGTGTCACCCTTAAATCCCTTCCCTGGCAGCACTGAGCTCTCTGCCTACTGGTGCGGCTTGGGGGTGGGGGGACAGAGGGGCAGGGCAAGAGTTAACCTACCTGCTCTGCCATCCCTCTTGGCTCCACCTCGGAGAGCGAGGGGAGGGAAAAGGGAAAAAGTAG
>NW_010251958.1:56977-57338 GCF_000690775.1 Eurypyga helias | reverse complement strand
CTTGCACTTGGCCTTGTTAAACATCACAATTAGCTGCCACTTCCAGAAATCAAAGCACAAAATTTTGGTCCAGAAAATGTACATGTCGATAGTTAAAAATTTAACATACAAATAACTCAATTGGCTTTGATGGGTTGCTATAAATGATGCTCATTCCTAAAGTTTTTGTTTGTTTTAGGAGAACTGGGACACAAGTAATTAAAATCATCCCATGGGTCACTCTCTTGGTCACACAATGACTCATCTGCTGAGCTGGTAACAGAACTGTCTCTGCTGGATCTGTATTGGCTTCCCTGTGTTTCTGGCACCAGGCTCACTGCTAGCTCAGTATGATCTGCAAACTTAACATCACCATCTGCTA